>NC_056740.1:38524107-38566607 GCF_019279795.1 Protopterus annectens
TGAGGAGGAATTAATAATCTAACAGCTTTTGAAGCCTTTAGACACATTGTTTCTGCCTTCTATTTGACAGAACTAAGTGTTGTACCTTCTAATATGTCTAAATTTTGAAGGGGCACTTTCTCTCACATCAAAAAGGTAAAAAAAGAAAAAGTTTAGAAACTATTTGGATAGAAAAATGTTAATGTAAACCAGATTATATTGGAAAGTGGTCTGCATGGTACTTTGTAAAACTGCATGGCCCACGTCAGTTTCCTAATCAAGCTACTAATATTAACTGAAAGCATAATACAAATAGTCAGGGAAGTACCCTCAGGTAGGTATTAGCATCTATCAATGAAACAACAGTTGTGTTTGAAGACTTACAGACAAAATTCCTTAATCATCAAACTAGGTCCATCTTTTGTAGTGGGAATGATGCAACCTATACTCATAGAAAGCTCTTCAGGCTCCAGAGATCATAGAATCTTACTACACAATTACTATTGTAGATAAATAGGATCCCAGCTACAGAAATCTGGAAATTGATCTTGTAGATTATTAGGATCCTAGGCACAGAAATCTGGAAACTGATCTTGCAGATTATTTGGATCTTACCATCGAAAATCTGGAAAATAGATGCAGTAAATCTAGTCACAGAAACCTCACTGCTTGTTTCCTCTTGTCAGAAGTCTAAAAAAATCTGGACCAGGATAATGCATATCAGGTAATTCTTACATTATCATAAAATCATTTGAGTTACAAGAAAAGTAAGTCAAGAGAACTCTTGTGCCTTAATGATACCTACCTTCAAGATATACCACCTGCTTCCACTAGGAAAAACATCTCAGGCCAGGGATGAAGTTGTGGACACCAATTAAAAAGTCCAGGTTTTTCTTAAAGGATATGAAGATGTCACTGTGTTTAACATGCGGGGGGAGTTTGTTCCAGAGATGAAGTAATGTTTGGGCAATAAATTTGTCCTCCCAGTATTTTTATATATGTGTTGGTGGAGGTTTATATCCTCATTTCAAGTCCTTGCAGAGTTGTATTTCATATGGGCTCACAAAAGATCCATTAGGGTAGGGGTTTTGATGACAGAGAATACACAGATCTCATCAGAGAAGCCTATAAGTGACAGATTATAGGAACAAGGTGCCAAGACCATCTACTTAGCTAAGGGATTTTACACCAATAATAATTTTAGATGGGCAACTTTGAGTATTTGTAACTGTATGATATGTCTGGCCAGGTACTTTCTGAAAGGGTCATTGTACTCTATAACTGGTCTAACTAAAGTTGAGTGCAAAATTTAACTTCTTTTGACCTGGATGCTATTTCTTTAGAAATTATTTGGGCTAGACAGGAAGATTTCCTGATCAGTAATGCTAAAATTTAGCTGAAAGGTAGATAGTTTTTGACCCAGGTACCAAGGTCCCTGACTATTGCTTCAGTTTTGATGGGTCTCTGGGTATACCTTAAGTTATAGAAAAGGAATGTATACAAACACAATACTGCACTTTTTGCATTGAGATTAAGCCCATTTGCTGTACATCAATGGATTGCAATGATTAATTAGTGATGTACAAATCAAATTTTACATCTGCAGGGGAGTGAGTGATAACACCTGGATTACTGTCATTGGCAAATTTGGTTATCCATAGATCAGAGTCTACATTATGGAGGTCCAAACAGTATATGCCAAAAATTAGGAGTCCCAGCAATGAGACTTGGGTACTTTACTAGCTATTTCCTTTCTTTATGAAGAGTCAGCTGTCACCTTAAATAATGTGTTCTATGTTTCGGCTAATTTACAGTCCCTCTAACCTCAAAAGTGTCAGTTTGGTGTATTTTACCTTATTTACAGTGACATTATAGAGTTCAGTGACAAAAGCCTTAACTAGATCCTGATATGTTATGTGGACTGAGTGAAGTCTATCCATTGTCTAAGTGTCTCTTTTGAAGAAATTTACAAAATTAAGTAGACATGTCCCACCCTTGACAAAACCAATCTGCTGTAGATTAACTTGTATGAGGTTTACAGTATCAGTTTATGAAATCAGATTTAGTACTTTCCACAATTTTTCAAATTAAGCTAGTTAGAATTATAGGGACAGATTCTAAATATTGCTCTTATAGACTGAAAAAAAGTTGCTAGAATAATAGGATTTATGTTAGTTTACATTTTCTGAAGGATATGAAGTCTGAAACTCAAATATAGGCATTACTTAATGTCTTCAATACTCAGTGATTTGCCAGAAAACTACACATTTTATGTGGAAAAGACCAAACATATGAGCCAAAAATTGGAACAGTAGAGAGCTATGCTCTGTGACTAGGCGACTAGGCCTAAGTTAAACAACTGAAAGAGGGGAATCAGTGAGGGTAGGTTTGGTGTCATTTTTTAGGCATTCAAGGCATGGTCTGGATCCATACAAGAAGAGTTCTTAGTTTTTGATAGCACAGTTCATGATAATCTTAGGAGTGTGTGACACTAACGGATTTGTGAAATTCCACTGACTGTTGCTGACTTTAAGAAAACGCTAAATCTACTGTCGAGTCAGCTATATCTTTCATATCAGCATGGGTAATATCATTTATGATTAGGTCAGAAAAAAGGAATTGCAATTATCTTTGACTTCTGATACTTGTCTTAATTATTTTATATCTTTTGCAATCCTGGCAATTCTTTAAAGGTCCTTGATGATCTTTTTGATAGATTTGCTTTTGATTTGCTGTAAGACTACGGAAGTATTTGTTTCTTTTGTTAAAGAATAAAAAGATCCAAAGCGTAACAAAGAAACACAAAAAAATCCAGGCAGAGTGGCAAACCCAACTGATCCAAGTACAGTGACTTGGTAGCCAATAATGGAAGTAAAGCGAAGGTAATCCAAGTTGAGATCTTTATTCACATCAATTGAACACAATGATAAAACAAGCGCTTTAGCTCAGCTTAATGCTGATCTTTCTCAAGTTAATGTTAAGAATGCCAAATGGCCACATTAAATAGTCATTTCTAAATCACTAAATTGCATAATTAATTAAATGTTGCAATTCAATATTACAATTAAATAATACAATTAAAGGGGAATACAATTAAAAAGAAGCACATCTCCAAACCATGAGTATCGCTGAAAAAATAATGTGTTTAAAACCTTAAATTAAATGAAACAGTGCCACAACCAAAAATAGGGTCAAATGGAAGAGTGTCACTACAGTAAAAATGCGATTGCATTTAAGAATCTTAAAAATATGTTAATAAAATGAATAATATTAAACTGAGGGGATTTATTAGATGGTTTAAGAAAATGTAAGTATGTTCTTATATTGTTGAAAAATAAATATGATAATAAAAATCTAAAACAGTTTAAAATGTGTATGCAATATATAAAATGTATGACACTGTCTAAAACCCAAAACCTCACAAGTGTGCCATTTTGTTTTTAAGAACGCTAATGATGTTGATGTTGTCATTCATGCCTGGGGGTCTACTGGCGTTCAGTCTTAGTTGCCAGAGAAGTTCTCTGTATTCCAAGGTTGTCTCCCAGTCACCCCCTCTGGCGTCTGGCACCACTTGTTCTAAGACTAAAAACCTTAATTCATAGTTGGGGCATATTAGGGAATGTTTGAAAAAGGCATTAGAATCTTTCTGTCTGGAAATATCATAAAAATGTTCATAAATTCTTTTTCTGAGGCTCCTTTCAGTTTTGCCTATGTAGAAACCGGCGCAGGCGGTACAATACCCTAAATAAACTGTTTCATTTAATTTAAGGTTTTAAACACATTATTTTTTCAGCGATACTCATGGTTTGGAGATGTGCTTTTTTTAATTGTATTCCTCTTTAATTGTATTATTTAATTGTAATATTGAATTGCAACATTTAATTAATTATGCAATTTAGTGATTTAGAAATGACTATTTAATGTGGCCATTTGGCATTCTTAACATTAACTTGAGAAATCTCAGCATTAAGCTGAGCAAAAGCGCTTGTTTTATCGTTGTGTTCAATTGATGTGAATAAAGATCTCAACTTGGATTACCTTCTCTCTACTTCCATTATTGGCTACCAAGTCACTGTACTTGGATCAGTTGGGTTTGCCACTCTGCCTGGATTTTTTGTGTTTCTTTTGTTAAAGAACTTATTTCTACTGATGTACCTCTAACGTGTTTTTTTTTTTTAATTTCCCATTATATTTGGTACTAAAAGGGACTGCTAGATATTTGCATGTATGTATGTGGGAGTAGAACTCCTTTGTGTAAATGCAAGCTGAAGCTACATTGGAGCAGGCAAACATCTAGTCAAAGTTAAATTACTCATCATAGAATGTCAATAGGTTTGCATCTTTAAGGTTCTTAAATTCAAAGTTGTTTACAATGGTGAAGTTTACAGCTTTAAAGGAGGAAGTTATAATTACTATACTATACTATGCATATGTGTGTATGTGTGTATATATATATATATATATATATATATATATATATATATATATATATATGTATGTATATATATATATATATATATATATATATATATGTGTATATATATATATATATATATATATTTATAGATTCTGAAGATGTTTCTACACAATAAAGGACGAAAGCTTAATCTACCATGAGTGTTTCGTTATTTATTAAAATAGGAAAAATAAGTTTTGCTATATATTCATCTAGTTCTTCTTTACAAAGTTGATTGTGTTTCATATATATATATATATATATATATATATATATATATATATATATATATATATATATGTATATATATATATATATATATATATATATATATATATATATATATATATATATATATGTATATAAAATATATATATATATATATATATATATATATATATATATATATATATATATATATATATATAGAAAGAAATGGGTCTACTTCATATTTCCAAAATCCCACAAGCATGAAGACAAAAATCCTGAGACAACAATCATGAACAGGGAAATACTGAATTGTGTAAGTTTACCCAGGCAAGTAAACACTTGCCCAATGTAGGGATGTACACCCTTTCTCCACTGTAGTGTGATCCTGGAATTGTTATACATAGTTAGGGGGAGTGTGGGGGGCACAGTCCCCAACATTGGGGGGGTGTGATAGGTGTAGCCCCCTACCTAGGTACATTTTAAATAGTGCGGTGTGTGTTACTGTTGTGCTTGGAAAGTGTTTACGTGCCCTAGATAAACCTACATGGTTTAGTATTTCTAAGTTTGCAATTGCCGAATCGGGATTTTTGTCTTTGTGCTTGTGGGATTTCGGGAGGATGAAGTAGACCCATCTATACACACACACACACACACACACACACACACACATATATATATGTATATATATATATATATATATATATATATATATATATATATATATATATATATAGACATATAGATATAGATATATAACTACATGTATTCAATGAATATTTCCTTCTACTTTCCTAATATATCTTTATGCAATTTATTTTCATTACGGTGATGGATTTTATCTTTTGTAGAGGTACATCTGCTTCTGTCAGGATTTCTCATATTAGTTTAAAAAAGGTCTGTTAAATTTTGTGATGTCAATGCATGCAACACAGCTAATTGTAAACAGTGGGATGTAATATGTCTGATGTTACAACCATTGTGAAAGATATCCTCTATGAAGCCGAAATATATTTAGTTGTATCTATAAATCGCATGGTTATTACAAAAGTAAATAGCCATGTGAAATATTCTCCTGGATTCTCAAAAGTGTGCACGGCTTGCATGACTAGTGTTAGATGAAATTTTGCCAATACGGCGGCCGAGCAATCCACGTACGTGCATGTCTGATTTGCGCAAGCGCTGTAGCACTAGTGCTGCATGTCCCCTGCCCCTGTATGCAAGTCACCCCATTTGCAGGTGAAAACCATGCACATGAGGTAAATTTGACATCCAGGAAGCAGGAATCAGGGCATGCAGGACTAGCATAATATGCAGAAATGTGCTCAGTTAGTAACCAAGTATGGTACTGCAAAAAAGACAAAACAAACCACTGAAAACAAAAACCAGAAGCTGTTTTTAAACTGCAGAGTCGTTTGTCTGAAGAAGGAGGAATAATAAGTGTTCTGAAAGCGCTTACAATAAAAGTTCGTTTTTATTTGATATTTGGAGTATGCTTTTTGTGAACCGAACGTTACAGCTTCTGGTTTTTGTTTTCACAAGTATGGTACTGCAAACTCCAAAACAGAGCTATGACAGCTCCAAGGCTGCATAGCATTGAGGAAGTATGCCAATGGCCAAGTAGAAGGCCAATGGCATTGCAAACGATGCCAAATGTACAAAATACAACTTTTATGATATGTCTGCCGATCACATACGTTGAAGCATAGGGCAGCGGCACGCAAATGGGACCGGTGAGGAAATAAGAAAATAAAGCTAAAACAAACAGTCTAACTAAAATCAATATTCCACCATGCAAGTCAATGACAGGCAAAAGACAACCTGGCCAGTGAGTAGTGGTTGCTAAGTGGGGAGGCACAGTGTGACATATGAAACTATGCATTAGCAGACAATTATATGAAAATGAGGGGAATGATAGTGAATCCCAGTTTTCCCCAGCATATGAGACAGGTCCCAACAGTGTATGAGTATGAATAGCTGAGTGAGAAGACTAGGAAGTAGGTGACATCATGTGTGGGAGTGTCAGACATACTGTCAGTGGATTGGAGTATTGTGGCTCGGGGATGCATCCAGCTTAGCACAGCAAAGCCAGGAGGTGTGCCTAAACCTGTCCAGCATGTATGACAAAGTGTAAGTGGGTGTGTGCACCGTGCAATGGGATCTACAGGAAAATAAAGGAAGTGAACCCAGGACCCTGGGATGAATCAGAAGGGCAATGGGAAGGGAAAGCAGCAGTAGGAAGTTAATCAAGGGGTAGTTGGTTTGCTGCCAGGTGAAATGTATCAGAACCAGCCAATTACACAGGCAGCAGACAAGCCAAGCCCAGCCCAAAATGCCACTATAAACTATGCTCACACCTACCCCTCTGGATTTTCCCACACCCTACACCACCGGTGTAAACAAGCACAAAACCTTTAACACTCACAGCAGCAAAATGTTAGGGGCTGCAATAGCTATCATACAACTTGTGGAAGAGGCTGAGGGTGGCAAGGATGGGAATACTGCCAACCAACCCACAGTGAGGAGACAGAGAAGAGTGTACAGACCCAGGGTAACTTACCAAGGGCTACATGAGCTGGAGATAGTACAGCGCTATAGGGTGGACAGGGACCTCCTAAAGCAGATTGTTGAGCTGTGCCGGCCACACCTGACACACAGAACTAACAGAGGGGAACCCATCCCAGTGGAAACGAAGGTATGTGTAGGCCTAAGAATACCCACTACAGGTACCTCCCAAGGACCAACTGGGGATATGACGGGGATCTCACAGGCTTCAGCATCCAGGGTACTCCACCAGTTCCTGGATGCCATGGCAGCACATGTCAGTGAGCACGTATATTTCCCCCCTCACCTGTGAGGCATTGGCCAGCAGTATGCATCTCTTCCACCAAACAGCAGAATACCCATAGGTAGTGGGTGAAATAGACTGCACGCACATATGCATCAAAGCACCACCCGGTGAGCAGGGAGGGTCTACATAAACTGAAAGGGCTTCCTGTCCATCAACTGCCAGGTCATGTGCGATGCCCAGGGCATAATACTGAACATGTCTGCTGGCTGCCCTGGAAGTTATCATGATTCCCACATCTGGCATCTGATGCAGCTGTACCAGAAATTTGCCAATGGGGACATCCCACATGGTCACCTAGTGGGGGATGCTGGATGCGCACTGGAGCCGTGGCTGATGACACCCATCAGAGACACACACACACCTGAAAAAGAACTCCATAATGAGGCACACTCACAAAGAAGAATCATAATAGAATGTGTGTTTGGGATGCTCAAGTCACGGTTCCGGTGCCTGGACACATCCGGTGGAGCCTTGCAGTGCTCACCAACTACATGAAACAAAATCATCATTGTATATGCCATGATACACAATATGATCCTGCAGAAACAGCTGTAGCAGGAGCAGCAAGGGACAGGGCCATATAGTCCCCCACCAATGCCAAGGCCTGCACAGGCACAGAGGGACTCAGAGGAAGAACAACCTGAGCCTGCCCCAGTAGGCAGAAAGAGGCATGTCCAATATGCCCTGACCGTGGCAAAGAGGCAATGCATAGCACATACACTGAAATGGGAGGGGACCCAGGGAATAGCACCTCTCTCTGACTCTGACATACAGTAAAAGGGATGCAAACATTATACTACCTGTGCCTAACCATGCGTATGCAGTGTACTACGTGCATTCGACATAGGCAGACCTGCAGCACCACCCACAACACTGGGACACCAAGAAGATAAGGGACTCACACATGCCAGTCAGGAGGAGGGGCCATATACCCAACAACAGTCACAGCCAGCAGGACAGGTGTAGATGAACACAAACAAATGCCGTACTATGGCCTCTGAATGAGGGGTATGGGTGACCCTCACCCAGGCCTACACAGGCAGACTACAGCAGGCCAGGTAGTGGGATGTCAGTTGTGATGGCTAGGATGTCAGAAACTAATGTGTATGCAATCAAAAGATAAGAACGGAAGTACACCGGCATGGTGTAGCCAGCATGATGGGTAAAACTACTGACTGGATCAGACTACAGGACATACCAGTATAGTCCTAGCAAATGTGTACAACTGTCAGGTGTTCCCCTACACCCCACATTGAACTACAGTAACAATCAGGTGTGCCCCCACAACCTTGTGTAGAAACATAGAAATAGTCAGGTGTAACCCACACTATGCAGACTTGTTGCAACAGTCAATGCCAAATGATTGGTGGATACCCTGCAGACACAACATGCTACATGTCTGTGTACAACACAAAGGTCAGCTGTGCAGTACAAACCACTAGACATGCTCCACACATGCAAAACAGACTGCCTTACTAGGCATGCTCACACACTTAGAAAAATGAAGGCAATGACAGTCATCAACATACTGAAAGGTCATACTGGGCATGCTTACACACTTAAACACATGATGGCCATGTATGCAAACACCAGTGGACCAGACAAATCCAGCGGTTATAATAGTTACTGCAGACATATGTCAGTATGCACCACTCATGCCTTGCACATACAGTGGATAGAAATACAGACATATATGTAAGGACAACACACCATAATACTCCAAAGGTAGATGGCTATAGATTTGTAGAAGAGGGTGACCATGACAAGGAGCCATCCACACCTGTCCCACCAAGCACACAGCCAAAAGGCCCCAAACACATCAGTTGCAGATGTCATACACTGCAGTTACTAGCGACCAGTACCTGTCAGCATCACAGACTATGTGGTTCATGTGCCAGCTGCTCAACATGGCTGTACAAGGACAAAGTCAGCCAGTTGCCCTAGACATGCACCTGTGACATATGACCCCCATGTGTGGTCACCTGTGGTGTGTCACCCCTATATGAATGGTGTATGGGCCATGCACACACTGGCCACCCCATAGCATTACCCTGACAAGCCTGCTGAGGATATCCAATGTGAAATACATCTTTGGGCGAGTTGTAGGCCAGTAATCTCTGTTTCATCCCATAACTCCATAGTGCTGTAGTGTGATAGACTAGTTAAGTAGGAGTTCTAACCCCAAACATGGCAACTGTGTGTGTGAGTGTATGTCACTGTTCATGTGGGTGTCTGTCTCCCACAGACTGTGTAGAGAGCAATCCTTTTAGGTTACTCACACCCCGTACATTTCACATACCCAAATATGGCAAGGCTGTTGATGTCACGCATGTAGAAATACTCCCCTGGGAAAGCTGTAAGCTAGTAATCTCAGTAATGCATGCTGTAACTGCATACTGCTGTAGTGTGATAATGTAGTTAGGTAGAAGGTCAAACCCCAGAAATGGTAACTGTGTGTGCGTATGTGTGCATGTCTGTCTGTCACTGACTGTCTAGACAGCAATGCTTTTAGGCTACTCACACCCCTTACAAGTTGAATACCTTCCTTTGGTAAGGCTGCTGATGTCACACAACTTTTAAAATACACCTCCGGCACAATCATAGCACATCCCATAACATCGTATGGCCATAGTATGAATAAGGAGTTAGTTGGGAGTTCTAGCCCCCGACCTGCCAACTATGTGTGTATGTCTGCATGTCTGACTGTGTAGAGAGCATTGCTTTTAGGTCACTCACACCCTGTACATTTGACATACCCAACGTTGGCAAGGCTGCTGATGTCACACACCTAGAAATACTCCCCTTGGAAAGCTGTACGCCAGTAATCACCATAGTGCATGCTGTAACTGTGTACTGCTGTAGTGTGATAATGTAGTTAGGTAGGAGATCAAACCCCAGACATGGCAACTGTGTGTGCATATGTGTACGTGTCTGTATGTCACTGACTGTGTGGAGAGCAATGCTTTTAGGTTACTCACACCCCTTATAAGTCAAATACCCTCCTTTGGCAAGGCTGCTAATGTCACACAACTTGAAATACACCTCTGGGACAATCATATCCCAGTAATTTCCGTAGCATGTCCCGTAACATTGTATGGCCATAGTATGAATAAGGAGTTAGTTGAGAGTTCTAGCCAATGACCTGCCAGCTATGCATGCATGCCTGATTGTGTAGAGAGTAATGATTTTAGGTCACTCACACCCCATACATTTCACATGCCCAACTTTAGCAAGGCTGCTGATGTCGCACACCTAGAAATACTCCCCTGGGGAAGCTGTAAGCCAGTAATCTCCGTAGCACATGCTGTAACTGTGTACTGTTGTAGTGAGATAATGTAGTTAGGTAGGAGGTCAAACCCCAGACATGGCAACTATGTATGCGTGTCTCTGTGTCACTGACTGTGTAAAGAGCAATGTTTTTAGGCTACTCACACCACTTACAAGTCGAATACCCTCCTTTGGCAAGGCTGGTGATGTCACACTACTTGAAATACACCTCTGGGATAGTCACAGCCCAGTAATCTCTATAGCACATCCTGTAACATCATATGGCCATAGTGTGAATAAGGAGTTAGTTGGGAGTTCTAGCCCCCGACCTGCCAACTGTGTGTGCATGCATGCATGTATGACTGTGTAGAGAGCAACGATTTTAGGTCACTCACACCCTGTACATTTCACATATCCAACATTGGCAAGGCTGCTGATGTCACACACCTAGAAATACTCCCCTGGGAAAGCTGTAGGCCAGTAATCTCAATAGCACATGCTGTAACTGCGTACTGCTGTAGTGTGATAAAGTAGTTAGGTAGGAGGTCAAATCCCAGATGTGATGACTGTGTGTGTGTGTGAGTCTATGTGTGCGTGTCTGTCTGTCACTGACTGTGTAGAGAGCAATGCTTTTAGGTTACTCACACCCCTTACAAGTCAAATACCCTCTTTTGGCAAGGCTGCTGATGTCACGCAACATGAAATACACATCTGGGACAATTGTAATCCAGTAATCTCCATAGCACGTTCCATAACATCGTATGCCCATAGTGTGAATAAGGAGTTAGTTGGAAGTTCTAGCCCCCGACCTGCCAAATGTATGTGCATGTCTGACTGTGTAGAGAGCAATGCTTTTAGGTCACTTACACCCCATACATTTCACATACCCAACTTTGGCAAAGCTAATGATGTCACGCACCTAGAAATACACCTCTGGGAAGGTTGCAGATCAGTAATCACTGTAGCATATCCTGTAACTGCATACTGCTGCATTGTGAATTGGTAGTGTGGTTGGGTTCCATCCTCACACATGGCAGTTTTGGATTTACTGTGTGTGTCACTGTCTGTATAGAGAGCGATGCATAGTCTCTCACAGACATTTCAAAGCACTACTTTGGCAATCCTGAGTCAGTGTGAAATACACTTTTGGGCAAGGTCTACTCCAGTAATATCCGTGGTGCATACTATAACTGTGTAGTGTAATACACTAGTTAGATAGGGGTTCTACTCCCAAACATGACAGGTGTGTGTGTGTGTGTGTGTGTGTGTGTGTGTGTGTGTGTGTGTGTGTGTGTGTGTGTGTGTGTGTTTGTAACTCATATCATGTGTAGAGGTGGTTTTGACTGTGTGGCCAATGTGGAGCAGGTTTTGCATATTTCTTATATGGTGGCCATACTATATATCACACTGTCCACTGTACAGGGATAACACATGTGATATGGCTGAGAAGCCGGGGTGCAGAACCATACCCAGACATGTGATATCAAGGCCAGGCAATCACATTTAGCAACACCAGTATTACCCAGAGCAAACTCTCACCCCATGTGTCATACACACACACATGCCTAGGTAGCAGCCAATATGTGGGAAGTACACTGCATATTGGCCACTGATAGTAACTATGGAGTGACAGTGGTGGGCCACAGAGGGCATGACACCCAGTCCATCTATCCAATAGGCACATACCTGCAGACAGTGCACTTCCCCCATGTTCCTCAATGAATACAACTGCACCACATATGGTGCCATCACATGTGACCCATAACGGACATAACATGAATCGTATGGACAGATGGCACTGACACCAAGGAATGCTGATAGCATGCACACCATGTAAGTGCGGCTAAAGCTGATGGCCATTACCAGCTCCTGCCACAGGTGGGCAGGACTGGCACATCTGATGATAATCTGTGTTCACAGCATGGGTTGGATAACCCAGGTACAGTTCCACATGTCACTGTACATGCATGTGGAAGGTGTGCAGATCCCAGACGCCATCCATGTCATGGATGAAGAAACACAGACATGGCAAGTGATGCACAGCATTGCCCACACACAGTAGTCACCCAGGTGACCAGATGGAGGATGCAATACCTGACTGTGTGGGCAAATGCAGACACCACATCCCTGAGCCACAATGCAGACCATCGTCATGTGGCCTGATGCCAAGGTAAACCCATCACCTAGACATGGACAGCCATCTGGCGCAGTTGGGCACCACACACCTGTGCAGAAATGCACACATGCATGTCAGTAGAGGCACCCTGTGTATTTGTGTGTGTGTTGCATGTTGCATATGTTCACATCAACATTCCCTGCAACCTCCATGGGCATACTGCAGCATGCTGTCTGATGTCAGACTCCTTCCCATATCCTTCACCCGTACAGCCCCAGTATGACCTGTGTGGTGCATGGGATACCTGCACAGTGATGTGATGTGGCATTCCTACAACCGATGAGTTGTACACCTGGCCCTGCCATGTGTGTCAATGTGCATGTGTCCTTGTGAGAGTGTGGCTGTGTTGACGCTGGCACCTGTTCTTGCCAACGGGCACATGTATGTCACCTACCATACAGCTACTGTATCCCTGTTGCAGATGTCACTCACCATTACATATAAGTTCTGAGTGATCCACAACAGGTAACCCATGTGGCGCATCCACTAATTGCAGTGAGCTGTGCTAGCACTACATAATTGTCAGGGGTTTGATACACTGTGCTGCTAAGTGTGTGACACAACCATGCTTCAGTTTCACCCTCCCACCCCTCCCTGACACACATTAGCCTCTGTCTGCATCCCCCACCCCATCTCAGGTGGATGTGGAGACCTACACCTGTTTTGCTTTGGCAACATGTGCAATGTAAGTAATGCTCATGATCAGCTGATGGCCTCAGCACAAATTGCAGCCTTCCCCTAGCTGATTGCATGTGAAACAGCTGTGGTAACATCCCCATCACCAATTGCATGGAAACACACCCTAATACCCAGGAACATCATGGTGCTGTTTGCCCTTTTCAGCCAATGTGAGCAGGAACTAGATCTGTTGTGTGCCAACCAGCATCCCAGATGGATTGCGGTGTACCTCTAACAACATACACTGCAGAAACAGTGCAAAAAATGGGAGGTGGATGTGCCTGACCTGACTAGAGACTAAGTGCCACTGTACTGCATTTGGAGTAATGTTGCTTTCACAGTGTTCGTGTGGATACGGCTGATGTACATGTCTCAATACCTGCCATGTCAGCTCCATGTTGATGGGGAATCTCCATCTGTAGGGACATCTGCAGTCTTGGCAGTGTTGTGTCCGTGGTTGTATGTGTCACCCACGGAGCATATAGCTGAAGGTAGTGTGAGGATTGCAGTCAGTAGATGGAGAAAGCTGCGGTAGTCACAGACATCATATCCCTCAAAGGAAATATGTTACATCAACCCTGTAACAACAGCAAATGTATGTGCAGATCACAGCAACATGTCAATATTGGCCCTGTGTAAGTGCTCCCAGCCACACCTCTGTCAACCTTTGTAAATATGCCATGCATGAATTGGTGCATATGTGCTGTACACCATAATTTGTGGCGTCATATCTGAGAACAAGCCACTGATATATCTGACTGCTGCACATGTTATGTACAGTAGGTGTTACATTACATTACCTGCACATTCTGAAGATGTTCGTACAGTACTGAGGTCTGTGTATCTATGATGAATGTCAACAGCATGTGTAATGTTGATATGTACCTTAGCCTCTGTGCAGACTGTGGTAGATTACATTGTTCTAGTTCCCCTACTATCAGATGTTACATGCTGCCCCACTGTATAGTACTATAGTGGCATACATGTTTGTAAGGCCATAAACACACATGTCCCATACCGCAGACAGCCACCAGACCAAACTGTGTAGCAGGCCAGTATATGTAGGTCAGTCTGTGAGTGGCACATATGAGAATGGTGTCGAACACATAGTCCATATACTGTAATACCATGCTAGCTAACCATATGTGGCTGTGGCTGTGTTCACATTGGTTGTGGATATGCACTTTCACACAGGTGTATCCTACCCTGTGCTGTGGCATGCATGTGGAGCCTACTTTATATGTAGGTACATGTGCATTCCCCCTTGGGAGGTGTATGTCAGTGTTGAGCCAGTCTGCCTGCAGCCTACACAGTGTATTGTGACATACCTAGAAGCTGAGTGTACCTACCCAGTGGGATGTCATGTGCAGATACTAGCTGGATGTCCCACTGCCGGACCTCCCCTAACAGTCATGTATGTCAGACAGGGCAGTGGGATGCAGTACAGATGTATATCAATACCTATTGTGTAGTATGTGGACATGGCCCATCTGTACCAGTGGTCATACCGTTACAGGCCAGGCAGGGGTGTGTGAATGCATGACCTATGGTGGACATTATATACCAGTCATTATGTGTTATACCCATCTAAATGGCCATCCACATCCATATTGTCAGATATAGTACACATGTGTAGCACTAAGGGCCTATGTATACACATCTGTACTGTACAGACTGTGTCAGACCCCTACATATATTGGCCAATAATTCTGCTGCAGTCCACTGCTGCATTACTTGCTAGCAGCGATACTGTACACCAATGTCCTTTGGATGCCATTTACTAACCAATGTCACACATGTTATGAGCAGATGTGACCTGCCACACACACCATATCTGTGAAGATAATCCCAATGACAGTAGCAATAGCCTACTAGTATACCTGCTAGAGATACCTGACATCCACTGCAACTACAACATTGGGAACATACGGGCTGGGGTTGGGCTAAGCTTCATGTCCAGGAACTATGGTGGGAATATATGTACATATACATATCCAGATAGCCAGATATATGATTACACATGTGTTCTACAACCATTTAACACTGTCATGACAACCACGCACTATTGATTCCCACATCATGTGTGCGTGGTCCCATTACATTTCCTGTGTGATGTGCATCCGTCCTGGGTATGTGCAGCAGTGCTACCGACAGCATGTAGCAATACCTCATACAAGAGAACTGGCACACACAGGGCAGCCACATATTTGTAGGAGGATCAGGAAGTACAGACAGACTGCGAGTGTAGTTCTGTTATGCTTTGTACAGTACTGGTGTTACAAGGTGTGGGTGTACATACTAGTTTGCCATGGAATGCAGTCCATCTGCATAACACACATCTGTGGGCCTGCCGTCATGCTGGCCGGAGCTGTGACTACCATGTCTTTGTCTGTCCACCACACAGGTCTTGTGTCAGATAATACACTGGCAGTGCATGTGTTGCTTGTTACCAGTACATGGCTGCATCCATGACCATCCATACCAACAATTCACTGACTAAGGGTATGTTACAAACTATCTTGTAACACCTGCACCTTGTGCAGTGTATGACAATAGTTGTCCACATATGTGCCTGTATTCCAGCCACTGTCCATCACCTACATACCAAGCTGTGCACATATGTCATGTTGTCAGTGATTTATCCATAGTGGGCTGGGAGTTTAACACACTGCCTTGTCTGCCGTCAGTCCACTGCCATTGTAACCCCCACACATATGGTGGGGCTGGGGCCATATATGTGTGCACCACCTACACAATACATATGTGCCCTCATGCACTTTAGAGCCCAGTGTATGTAACAGTGGTATATGGCCCTGTAATATTGAGTCTGGGGGGAGCACCATAAAAGACCCAGGCTGCTACAAAATGTGGGGGTATCAGGGCTGAGCTGCATTAAGGTATCTGGATGTACTGTACCATATACTTCACCTATATACACATTACTGACATGGATCTGGGTACTGCAGGACTACTTCCCCCTGCCATACAAACTGTTCTGTGTGTTGGTGTGCTCGTGATGGTGACAATTATGCCATGTTATGTAGCAGTTACAACCCATGTGGACATACGATGTCTATACCTCCTACTGTGTTTGTACAGTGTGTAAATAGAGGCTGCTGAACTACACACCTGGAGTACATACTGTTGATTTTTAGGTATCCTATGGCCCAGTGTGTCTTTCCTATTGTACAATGTGAATGGCTTGGCCTGGACAGCAACAGCTGTGAACCTTTCCAGCCTACTGTATGAGTGTAACATGTCCACTGTAGCATCACTCCATTGATATAGTTGTCAGTGTCTGAACAGCTATATGGCATGGCATGTAGAATTGTAATAGTACATGATGACAGGTTACAATGTGTGGAAACCTGTGGGTGTTGTAACACCTATTTCCTCTCTGTTGGTGTATGTTACAGGCAACAACAGTCATTTGTATGGGTGGCACATACAGTGTCCAGTCGTTCAGGGGTCAACTGTAGGCATAGTGGCTGTTCCATATTGTGTGCACCTACCACTTATTTATTGTACTGTACATATAACTGCGTGTGTATGTGTAGTCACATATATATATATATATATATATATATATATATATATATATATATATATATATATATATATATATATATATATATATATATATATATATAGATATATATATATATATATACGTGTACATATATATATGTATATATCTATGGGTTTACCTGATAACACCAACATGCCAAAACACCGACAATGAAATAACCGACACAAGAAAATGACAAAAAAAGAATGTTCAAAAACATGAAAATTCACATGCCCGACAAACCAAAATCCAGACAATCAACAAAACAAATTCCTTTCCCGAAAAACACACACACAACACAAGCACACCAGAAACCTTACAAACCTACACTAAACCTTACATACACAACTATCTATGCACTAACCTTAACCCAAACCCTAAGGTCCGTCACTATCGCACACTTACCTTACTCGCACCCTAACCCTAACTCACATAATCCACCCCTAACCCTTAACTCTGTCACTATTGTACACTTACCTTACCCGCACCCTAATTGTAACTCACTTAATCCACCCCTAACCCTCAAGTCCGTCACTATCGCACACTTACCTGACCCGCACCTTAACCCTAACTCAATTAACCTGCTCCCAAACCAAAAGTCCATCACTATCGCACACTTACCTGACCTGCACCCTACCCTAACTTCCATCACTGTCATACACTTACCTTACCCACAACCTGACTCTAATGTCCAACCCTATCGCACACTTACCTTAACATGTCAGTGTTCTCAGCATCAGGATTCTCAACTGTCAGTCTTCTCCGTTGTCGATCTTCTGGTGTCAGTGTGCTCGTCGTTGGTGTTTTGCACTTTCGCCATTTTCAGGTAGACCCATATATCATCATCTTCTTTCGGCTGTTCCCGTTAGGGGTCGCCAACGCGGATCACCTGTTTCTATTTCTTCCTGTCCTCTGCATCTTGCTCTGTCACACCAACCACCTGCATGTCCTCTCTCACTACATCCATAATCCTTATCTTAGGCCTTCCTCTTTTCCTGTTACCTGGTAGCTTCATCCTTAGCATCTTTTTCCCAATATACTCAGCATCCCTCCTCAGCACATGTCCAAACCAACGTAATCTTGCCTCTCTGGCTTTGTCTCCAAACCTTCCAACCTGGGCTGATCCTCTAATATACTTATTCCTAATCCTGTCCACCCTCATCACACCCAGTGCAAATCTTAACATCTTTAACTCTGCCACATCCAGCTCAAATTCCTGTCTTTTTGTCAATGCCACTGTCTCCAACCCATATAACATAGCTGGTCTCACTACCCTCTTGTAGACCTTCCCTTTCACTCTTACAGGTACTCGTCTGTCACAAATCACTACTGAAACTCTTCTCCACCCACTTCATCCTGCCTGCACTCTCTTCTTCACCTCTCTTCCACACTCACCGTTTCTCTGAACTATTGACCCCAAGTATTTAAACTCATCCAACTTCGCCATCTCTACTCCTTGCATCCTCACCATTCTTCTATCCTCCTTCTCATTCACACACATATATTCTGTCTTAGTCCTGCTGACCTTCATTCCTCTTCTCTCCAGAGCATATCTCCATCTCTCCAGGGTCTCCTCCATCTGTTCCTTACTCTCACTACAGATCACAATGTCATCTGCAAATATCATAGTCCATGGGGACTCTTGTTTGATCTCATCTGTCATCATCATTGCAAATAAGAAAGGGCTCAGAGCTGATCCTTGATGTAACCCCACCTCCACCTTAAATGCATCCATCACTCTCACCGCAGACCTCATCACTGTCACACTACACTTGTACATATCCTGTACCACTCTTACATACTTCTATGACACTGACACTCCTGACTTCCTCATACAATACAACAACTCCTCTCTAGTCACCCTGTCATACGCTTTCTCTAAGTCTATAAAAACGCAATGCAACTCATTCTGACATTCTCTGTACTTCTCCATCAACACTCTCAGAGCAAACATCGCATCTGTAGTGCTCTTTCTCGGCATGAAACCATACTGCTGTTCACTAATCATCATGTCCCTTCTTAACCAAGCTTCCACTACTTTTTCCCATAACGTCATGCTGTGACTGATCAATTTAATCCCTCTGCAGTTACTACAGCTCTGCACATCACCCTTATTCTTAAAAAATGGCACCAAAACACTTTTTCTTCATTCCTCAGGCATCCTCTCACTTTCAAAGATTTCTAAGTTAGACCCATATATATATATATATATATATATATATATATATATATATATATATATATATATATATATATATATATATATATATATATATGTATATATATATATATATATATATTTATATATATATATATATATATATACGTATACCTGTATCTGCATATCTGTGTCTATGTATCTGAAGCCTGGTAATGTTGATGGCTTCCACATAATATATTTCCCATGGGGGCCAGACTGTACTGCATGATATGTTATCAATGACAGTCTGACTTAATACAGATGGGATGCAGTACAGGTAACATTGTGTACCCATGTTGCCACTGGCCCTGGTTATGGGATCTCCAACACTTGGTAGTGTATTGCAGGGTGGACGTGTTTGGCTGGGGGGATACCTATTTGTACAACTTGTATAGTGTGTGGTGCCTCTCAACCCCATTAACGTGACATGTAGCCTGTTACACTCCACTCCATAACAGCTACATGTGCCTTGCAGTACCAGCACAACAGTGTTGCACCAATGGGTCAGAAGGCATGGGAATCCCATTGAGGTCTGCCACATGTGTGGATATGTGCATGTGTGCATATCTGTAGGGTACACTGGTCAGTGTCCACATACTCCTCTTGCATAACACATCGCCGTACAGTAGTACAGATATGGTTGTTGTTGCCCATAGGTGTGGCAACGGAATTAAACACCGTACTATGCCTGTGGTGTGTGCATCACATGCATATCCCTGTGATATCACTGTTCTGATATGCAATGGTTTGTTTTGTGTCATGGCCAATGTGTATTAGTGGGTATGTCAAAGCATCAGGATGGGCTCTAGAGTGTACAATGTCCAGTGGGGGATGTGGATGTTGTGTACCCTGTCTTTACACCATGGTACACCTGGTATATGGCCCACGTATCACTCTCAGGTGGCCAATGTCACCATCACCCATACAGGTAACAGATAACAGTATAGAGCCCAGTTACACATGTGCTGTGTGCAGCCTACCTATAACACATTGGACACATGGACTAGTTAGACGGCAACTATACAACCAGGTCTCTAAGATGTGTGTCTACCTATTAAGTGCCGGTCAATGTGTATATGATGGTATGACACACTTTGTACTCACCATATACAAACAAGACATCTGCCATTACCATATCGTACATGTCTGTGGAGGGTCTGAATGTAGCATGTGTCCTGGTGCACACCTCACCCTACAGATGGTGTCATCTTTGCAATGTCATCCACACAGTTCAGTAGCACTACATAACCGGGTTGGGGTCTAGACACAGTGTCGCCAAGTCAGATTGTGTGTGTAAGTGGATGGGTTGACATAAGGGTGCAGATTATACCTGTACCAGCAGGCCACTGGTCATGTTTGCACAGCCAGTAACTGGTATACATACCTGTAGCATGTGTGCAACTGTACAGCACATATGTTATGGCCATGGTGTCACCACACTGACATAACCCTGTGGAATTTGGCTGCGGACCATCCTCCTGCTGAGAAATGTATGCCTACAGCACAAATGGATGACAGTATGGGGATATCAATTGGTGTTACCAACAGCTGAGATGCATCATAGCTGCATGGCTATGCTACCTGACATGTATGCAGTACACATTACCCCTGACTACATTCTACACATTGCGGCACTCAATCACAGTCATGGTGTGCATCAGAACCAAGTTAGCCTGTCCCTGTATTGATGTTATGGATGGCAGGGATGTGGCACAGGTACCATCATATGCACAGGGTGTGTGAATGTCATCTTAGCTGCATGGCTACACTACCTGACATGTATGCAGTACACATTACCCCTAATTACATTCTACACTGCAGTACATTTCGACACCCCATTACAGTCACTGTGTGCATTAGAACCATGTTAGCCTGTCTCTGCATCAATGTTATGGATGACAGGGATGTGACACAGGTATCATCATATGCACAGGGTGTGTTACATGTGTGCCAGAGGCCGAGGGTGGTCCAAACATGTGTCACCATGTGTGCGGGTAAGGGGTGTGGTTCCCTGATTGGGGCATGGTGATGTGGTGTGTGTCGGTATGAGGTCATCCAAGGTGTGGTTGCATAGTATGTGGGTATGCATGCACACAGTTCCGGTATGTGGCTCTCCTAAATGGGTAATGTTGGACAGCTGCAGACCATACCTGGCTGGGTGTGCAGTTCAGTGCCTCCGGCCACGGACACACTGACTGTACCTTCCAGGGGTTCCATGGACACGTGCAGGTACAGACCTTGAGGTGCTACTCTCCCCTGATGATGACATATGTCCTCTGGAACCATGTCCCTCCTGAGCCTGGCCAGGGCCTCATGTCCTGCTGTGGTGTAGTGTAGACAGTGTAGACAGCAGCTCCTGTGGTGTGCTGGGGCTGATACTGCCACTACAGGAACGGCTGTGCATCCTAGCATGTCCATGTTGTCTGCCAGCTGCTGCTGTCGCTGTCCTACGTCCACGCAGACATTGCATTACTCCCACCACACATTCTAACACAGACATACCATGGTCGAGAAGGCCAACCACCTCACCCCACCATCTATCCATGACCTCAGCAGGGGCGGCTCGTGGCATCGGACTGCCGGTCTGCAGCCCCCTCAGTTGTTTTGGTCTTGTTTATATTTTTTAATTTATGTAAAAAAAAAGAAATCTTTTTTTTAGTTTAAATTTTGAGTCTGCGACCAGTATGCTTGCGCATTGCACCTTAAACAGCTTTTTTTTTTTTTTTTGTTTTCTTTGCAGCCCGGAAGAGCACATAAGGCATCATTGTGATGCCCAGAAGTCTATGCGGCAGCGGTTGCAAACCGCATAGACTTGGAAGGGGCTCGGACTGCGACGTCCGCAGGCACGTCAGTCATGACGTGCCTGCTGGGCTACCTAAATGCTGATTGGTTATCTCTTCCCGGGCTTTATGTGCTGGGAAGAGAGCGAGAATCAGTTAGTTCAGTTTGGCTTAGGAATCGAGCAGCTTTAATTATTTGTGATGATCATCATTCAATTTTTTTTTTCATTTCTGTTTCAGAATCATTTTTGTTTTTGGTGGATTTATTTGGACAGCGGAAGAAGAGCGGAAGAAAGAAGAAGGAAGAAGAAGAAAGAAGAAGAAGAAAGTACAGAGTGAAGGACAGGTGCAGAATAGATGTAAGTATGTTAATTTTTAATATCCCTTCCATTATGTTGATATAGGCATTTGCAAATTTGAAAGGGGAAATAAAATGTCCCAAAAAGGAGCAAAAAGAAGAAGAATCAATCATAGCAGAAAGTGTTGGAGTTTAAGCCTGATTAGATCAATTTGAAAGAAAAACTAGCTGGCTGGCAAAGTATTAATGGGGATATGGGAATGTAGCTAACTACCTTTATTTTCTACCTCTGCAATTCATTTAAAAGTGATACTTTCATGGCATTCATAAATACATATATTCAGGAACAGAATGCAGCAAGTGTGGGGCACCACACAACCCAAGAAATGTGAAATTAATTGGATAGTCATGAAAACCATGTGACAGTGTCAACTGATGGCATAGCTGCTGCAGTGAGTGAAGCAACAAGCAGCCTTTGTTGAGCTGCTAACAGCTTTGGTTTAGAGCCAAGATGTTTACTCAAAACATGTCACCCTTCTTTGTCTCACAGATTATCTATTAGGGCTGTTTTTCTCTGGTGCCTTGTAGTTTCTTTGTTTAAGTAGTTATTTATATGTTTGTTTTGTACATATGCAGCTACCCTCATAGCTTTCTGGCAAGATGTTGTTCTAAAGTTTTTATATCCTTATAACCTGACCTTATTTTAACCTGGAATTTGTGCATCTGTGTATATGTGGCTGCTTTGGAAATACATATTTATTTACAAAGCATTTGAACTCACAAAATAAGGTCTCACTCTTCTGATAGAGAGCTATATTTGGGTATTTTTCAAGGATTACATTGAAACTAAAAGTGGCTAGTATTTATAAAAATATTTTCTGAAATATTACAGATCTCATGCAGTTTGAAAACAAAAGTCATGCAAATTAATATATTTTGAGGTGTATTACCCTCCTGAGATGGGTAAGGTGTGTGTGTGTGTGAAAGAAAGAAACAGAAGTAGGGACTGTGTGTGTGTGTGTGTGTGTGTGTGAAATGCCCCAATTACTATATACTGGTGGCTAGAGAACAAATGGTGTTGTGTTGGGTAGAGATACTCAGGCTTGAACCCTGTACCTTGTATGGAAGTGTTAAGGACCTGAATTCCCTACCCACCACCATTTGTAAAAAAATTGCAGATTTTTGCCTCCTATTTGATCTGATCTGTTCCTCATAATATCTGTGGTTTCTAAATGTTGCAATGCTTAATATTTGATGATGCAGTGGTAGTATTGTTGCTTTACGGCTGCAGAGTCTTGGGTTTGATTCTTGGCTGGGGTGCCTTCTGTGTGGGGTCTGCATCTTCTCCCTGTGTTTGTGTGGGTTTGCTTTTGTGTCCTCCCATGTTATAAAGACATGTCTGCATTATTTCTTCCTGGGCCTCTGCTGAAAATTGTTTTTTTGCTCCAACTCAGATTGTCCTGATTAACAAATGTTAAATAAAATTAGCAGGCATTTGAATTTCAGACTTCATATTCTTCAGAAAATACATAGTAACACGACCTTTTATTCTAGCAATTTTCTAAGTTTATAAGATGAATATTTGACATTTGTCCTTAGTTTTGGGACTGTATTGCCCCATTATTGGCTTTGTCCAGTTTTTTTGTGCTAAGGTTGACAACTATGGCAAGAACTGAATTCACTGAATATGTCTGAGGGCTGTATTCCCTCATTACTGGGTTTGTCCAGGTGTTTTGTGCTAAGAGGTTTACAGCTATGGTGAGAACTGAATTCATTAAATGATAGCCATTTAAGTTTCAGTCTTCCTCTCTTTCACAAAGCAGCTGATATGGCGTAGTGCTATGTTGCTCTGACTGTTTTGCACAGGGACCTTGGCAGTAAAATGTATGGTGGTAACACAGCATTTTTCTTTCACAAAGCAGGTGATTTGGCATAGTGGTATGTTGCTCTGACACTTTTGCACAGGGACCTTGGCAGTAAAATGTATGGTGGTAACACAGCATTTTCTACAACTTTCCAAGATTATACAAGCAATGTTTAATGTGTCCCTGGTTTTGGCCTTTGAGCCCCAATAAATTTGGCTTTTCCAGATTTCTTGTGCTGCAAAGTTGAGATGCAGTTGAGTATTGAATAGATTTTACAAGGAGCTGAGAGCTGCAGGGGAAGAGACTTTTAGTGCTGCTTATGGAAAATCAGCTTGCAATGTTAATAGCACAGCAGGTTGTGTACTTGCTTTTGATGCAGAAGGTTGTTGGTTCTACTCCCACAAGGGGTGAATGCTGCTGTACTGAAAAAGTTGATACTAACTATGAGCCTGTTATCTTGTTTGCCATCCATTTCCTATTGCAGTATTACTAGCTTATAATTTTTTATGTAATATAGGCAATTTATTCCTCAGGGGCATCAGACACTTCGATGAAACCATGAAATATAAAGGTTTTTGCTAGCAGCAACCTCTTCATTAGTTACAGATTTATTTAATGTGGAATTATTTAGATGACTTTTTTACTTCAGAGATTGTGCATATTTACTGATAATGGTGGACTGTAGAATTGTGCATATTTACTGATAATGGTGGACTGTAGAAGTTTGAGTAGACTTTGATGAAGGAAATGTTCTGAATTGGGCAGTTTTGTCATTATTGGTGCATGCATTTTGTTTCATTGTTTACTGGAAAAATGTTCAAAACAATAGGAAGGTATATCAAAGAGCATATGTATGCTTCATATGCAAGGGGCCTATGATTTGAAAACAGCCCAGAATTAATCTTTATTTGCCACTGGTAAAATGTATTTTCTTTGAATGTGGGTTTCAATGCTGTTTCAATGAATGTGAGTTTCAAGGGCAGAGAAGTTTTAATGCTAAGTTTGTTTAGCAGATGGATTGGTGTTTGTGTTGTAAAATGCAAAATAAAACTTTCAAATGAAGTCCAAATCATCATAGAAGTAAATCAGTATGCGCATTAGTGTTTATGGTAAATGGAGTGAAATAGCCAAGTAATGGGATCATTAGAATGGCAGCAGCAGGAGGCTCCATTTGACCATAATTTTGTGAGGGGGAAGGGTGGCAAACTTAGACAGCCCCAGCTGAACTATACCTCCCAACTGTCCAGATTTTCAAAGAATGAATAGATTTTTGCTTCTTATTTTTGGTTTGTTCCTCATAAAATTTGTGGCAAATCATTTAGGAATTAAGTCACTAAATAATGACACACTGAGTTTCAGACTTCATAACCAATGCATGCTAAAGTAAGACTTGTTGTTCTATCAACTGTCTCCGTTTATACAAGAGCAATTTTTAGTACTGTTTATATGTTCCCCCAATATATTTGGCCTTGTCCAGATTTACTGCATTAACAGGTTGAGAGGTACATACATGCAAATTACTTTATAGAATTAGGCATAGCCAAACCTCTCAACTGTCCCTGATTTTGGCTCAAAATGTTGCTCTTCCCCTAATAATCCCTCCACAAAATAGCAATTTTGAAAGAAAACATGGAGGGTTTACAATTAAGAAATAACTGTAATCATAGTTATAGATTACTTTTATTTCAGAAATGCATGTAGATTCTTTTATTTTGTCAGCTGCTCAAGTTAGCAGTACTAATATTAAAGTGTCCCTTCTTTGACAGGTTTCCAGCTGTATTGTGTGGCTATTTTATATTTTTACATCACATTTTTGGACCATTTTTCATAAAATTGTGGGTTTTTTTTGGCAAATTAGTGACAAATCATTAAAGAATGAAGTTAGAAAATAATGACAGACATTTGAGTTTCAGATTTCATACCATTCAGAAAATTCATACTAATGCAAGACCTATTCTATTATCTTTCTAAGTTTATAAGAGCAATATTTTTAAAAATTGTCCTTGTTTTTGGGCCTTTGTCCCACTTCTTTGTATGGCTTTGTCCAGATTTCTTGATCTGAGGTTGAGAGGTATGACAAATGTGTTAGGGTCATCACAGTTAGCCAGAGACATTTCAAATTGTGACATACTTGTTGCACCCCACTCCCCCATGTAGTGACTCTGGATGTGTCGAAGCAAGGCAAGGAGTAGTTATGCAGTGTAAATGTGCAGGGTATCCCATCATCCAAGGTAGTCACAAGTACAGGAGTGGCTTTTCATCTGTCCTTGATTTTGCAGAATGGTCTGGTTTCTGTCATATTTTTTGTACTGTTGATTTATGCTTATTACTCAAAGTGCCTGTTGCTCTGTGTTTAAGTAGCAATACTTTAATGACCATCAGTTAAGCTTGGCTGAGATTGTAAGATGCAAGTAAGCTTTAATAAGCATACTGTTAAAGAATTGCCAACATTGAAAGCCTTTCTGTTGTTGCCATGTAGAGAATACTTAACTAGATAATGTATAAGCCTTGGGTATTGAAATGCATATAACAGTATTTGTAATAAAGGACAGGATTACAATATTTTAAGAAGCTCATTACATTTGGAGACTTCCAGTCATCTCTGCAGGCTTTAACCGTAAACTAAACAGAATGCCAATCGTGTGGTCCATAACCTGTACAGTAATCCTTGTAAGCAATGTATCTTGAGCTTATTTCTTGTTTGCTTTTCATTTTTTACTTTGATCATGTTTTCCCCATGAAACAAGTAGATAGTTGTCAGGCAGCAGGTCTTTTTGGATAAGGAACATTTTACAAGTGGGGCATCGGAGATTTCTACTTTCAGCATGTTACTTGGTACTTTAATAAAGCTGAATATAAATTATAATTAGAACTGCAGTGCAAAAAGTGGTTTGAGTTGAGTGCTGCTTGTTTTTCTTATACTTGATTTTGACTGGCATTCCATTAATGTATTTAAAAAGTAATTTATTTTTTCATGCCTCACAACCTTTTTGTTTCCATCTAGATATTAAGTAAGCTGTCATGCAGCCAATGCATTGAAATATTTTTATTCTTCTACACTTCATTTTGTCTTGATTGGACTCTCATAATGACAGTTTGGCACCCACGGCAGTGTATTTAGTTAGTTTTTTGTGGTTTTGAGCATAGCTCCCCCCCCTTTCTAGTTGGTCACACCCCTTCCCATTGACCCCACCCATTCAGCTGTCTCCTGCAGCCCCCCTTTGATTTGAAGTCACCAGCCGCCACTGGACCTCGGTATATTCACGGAAGGCAACAGCGAGTTCATGGATGTTTCCACTTACAGATGCAAAGCAGACCTCTGAAGCCTCAGGACCTGTCTGGAGTGCATTTCCATACATGCCTGTACCTCCATTATGGCCTGAAACATGCTCCTGGTGGTATCAGTTGTGGTGTCTCTGCCAGGGGCAGGATGACCTGTGTTCATACCATGAGCACCCTGGTACATCTGCCAATGTGGTGGCCTTCTGGACATCTGGCTATGCTGACTGTGACCAGACACAGTTGGCATGGAAACCACACTTTCTTGGCCATTGCCACCAAGCGCCAACTGCCCCTCTGCTATGGCCACATGTTATGGAGTTTGTAAGGGCACTGTAACTGTGTGCAAGCTTGGGGTGGCTAGGAGGGTGATGACACATTTTCATGCAGTGTCGGCTTCTGACAACCCCACCTGTGCCTCACCTGTACCTTCATCATCATCAGTGTCTGTAGGGACACCTACCTCAGTATGTGTGCTAGAGGGAACCTGACCCAGCTCGCCACTGGTGGGGGAAACAAATACACACAGTAAGACCTGTACAGCAGCGAACAACAGTACACACAGTCACACATACTCACACTGACAGCCGCCTTACTACCTCACCTTCCCTGAGTTTGCAGACATTCCCACAGTCAGTTGCATATGTTCCCCTTCCTGCATGGCACTTGCTAATATACATGCATCACTACAGCCCATTAACATGTCATCCCTCCTCCATGCCTACACATGTAGTTACCACACCTGACCTGTTATTTCATCATCTCCCTGACCTGGGTGGAGTAGGTTGTACATGGCCTCACAGCTGTCACCCTGTATTACCCTGTGTATGAGCAGTAATGGTGTATGAGGCCCCTATATGATTGAGGCTGCTACATTCACTACATATGTCACACATCAGAGCCTCATACTATAGTCTTGCTCAGTCCATGCCACATCTGCTGCACAAGCGGCCATCATGTGGACGACAGTACTACCTGGATGCACTCATTGATGTGCTGTGGTAATTCCCCATTGCATTTGTAGTGCTGCATATGCGGGTAGCCGGTTACCTATCTGCTGCTGGCAATATGATGTGTATACCTGGTATGTACTGCACCTCCCAATGCATGATCCATGCTACAGACCTTGTTATGCTATCAGCTGTCCTGTGTTCACATACCTGACAGGTTGTCCTGGTGTCCCATGTCTCATTCTATGTACATCACTATCCCAAGGGAAAGTACTGCCATGCGGTCAATCCCACTACTATGCATACATGGACACACACACACACACACACACACACACACACACACACACACACACACACACACACACACATGACATGCATCATCCACACTCCCCTAGATTGCACAAACAAGTCTCACACACACACACCCCACACTCCTGCATGTGGAATTGCACAACATTTGTACACACAGTCCTCCCATTAGCCTTCTGTCAGCATGCATTACACATGGAGCTCAACAGCATGCAGTGTAATTATAGTGACATCATGCTGGTGGCAGTATACATATGTGTGAGGCATGGGCATTGCTGGTAGGTGATGTCCCCTCCCTTTTTTAACACTGCACCCATGTACAAAGTGTTACTGTGGCCTGTTCATACCCTGACTTGTACTGTGTGCTATACCTTGCAGATGTAGACACCATTGTTGCATCTGTAGTACTGTGTCAGTTATGTCAGCTCCAATGCTCACAGCCCCTGTGTGTTGTAGCAACACATACCTGGGATGATATGTGAAAAGATATCAGGTGTGGATGCCTGGTGCCTGCTTTACAGATCACAACATCTGCAGTGCATGTATGACCAGTACATGACTATTACATTGACAACCAGTGGACCTTACCATGGCTGTGAGGGGTGCCCTACACATGTCTCAGACCTCTACATGGTTGCAAGATCTACTAATGTGCACATCCCTTGGAGTGCACACACTGCTGTTACGAGTGCTGTGGGATCAGGGTTACATCTGCAATGTTTACTAAAC
The DNA here is from genome assembly GCF_019279795.1 of Protopterus annectens. Lineage (NCBI taxonomy): Eukaryota > Metazoa > Chordata > Ceratodontiformes > Protopteridae > Protopterus > Protopterus annectens. Next base: position 38,553,703 of record NC_056740.1, read on the forward strand.
CTGATTGTGTGCAGCTGCAGCCATGGTGGTGTTGAGTCACACATGTCCCTACTGTAGGCTGTGTGTCCTGCCACATGTCACATCCCTGTGGACACATTGCACATTGACAGGATGTTTGTTATCTTGCATGTGTCTGTTGTACCCTTCCGATACCCCAGCATTGTCTCTACTGTGATGCAGTGCATTTCTCAGCAACAAAACTTGAACATGTACAGGATGCAGTATGGGCAGGTGTGTTAGACATGTGCATGGGGATAGCTCATAGCTATTATATACTCAGTTTATCATCATGCATGAACACGAACCATACTCACTGGCTACAGGCTGCTGCCGTGGTGGTATCCTGGAGGGACCTACATAGGAGTGCGAGAAAGCTGATGTCAGTGGCCACAGCTGTGGCATTCATGACAGGTGAGTGCAGCATTATGTTATATCAAACAGTAGAAGTACAAAATATTACAGCTTCTACACAACAGTTTATTACTACTACACAGCAGCAGACCATGTATATGACAACTCAGTTTTGCATGATGTACCTGTACAGCTGCAGATGCATACACACGAGTGGTGCACTGATGTGCCCTAGGGCCTTACCTGCATGATCCTCAGTTGGTGTGTCATTGGCACCCACCTCCAAGATGTGCCCTGCCAGGTGTTGATGTTGCGAGCAGACAGGTGCCACTAGACTGCTGAGAATCTCCTCCACATGGGTGAGGGGTGGATGGGCAGGTTGCCCCCCTGTTGCGAGGTGGCCCCCCCCTTATGGCAGCTTCACATGGACGTACATGGCGGAGTAGTTCGGTGCAATGATCCCGGACCTGCTCATAGCTGTGGTTATGCAGTCTGACATCATTTACCCTGTGGACTAGCTCATTCCACAGGGTGGTCCTCTCCTGCTGGTCACAGGCTGTCTGGCCAAAAAGAAGTATGTAGTGCTGTACCAGGTGGTCAATGATGATAGAAGTTTCTGCGGCACTCTACACAGGAATGCCACTATGCAACATGACTCCTGGAAGACATAAAGATGGAAACAGGTCTGAGCCACCCATACAGCAGGGTTGTCATTGTTCTGAATACACATATATGACTCCCCCCATCATATCAGCTACAACAACATGTTCACAGACTGCAATTGTTATGTCAGCCGGTTACCTATCACTGGGACATATGTTGTATTGTACCAAGCTTTGTGCTATCTGTATGTGCCATGCTTTGTGCTATGTGTTTGTAGTCATGCTCCCTGTGGGAACACTTATCTTTGCTGGCCTGTTACAGACTATTTCACCAGCATGCCATTGTCAGTGCCACTATATATATGTGTATAAATATGCATATATGTACATATATATGTAGCTATATGTTGCACGTTGTTGATATACCTATGTCTATATGAGTGTTTGTATCTGTACATATACATGTCACAGTCCGTGTCACACAGATATGTGGAGTGCATATAGACATCTGGTCCGCATTCTGAAACCATCTTTCATTCACAGCTGCACTGTTCTGCCTTGCTGCAACACAGACTGGTGCCACATGTGAACACAGCCTAACATTAGGATCATAACTATGGTGTAAGATTGCTGGTATGCCTATTACACACCTATGGCATTTGTGCATGCAGCATTACACATTCACATGACTGCCCTGCAAGTGGTGTGCACTGACACCCATGTGTCTATCATGACAGCAGTACATTCACCAACAGCTATTCTCCACACTAACATAACATACACAGATATTACAGCTGACATCTTTGTCATTCATTGCTGATCTGCACTATTGGTGGGTATGTCCCACTGCTTACAGGGACAATCAGTATTGTCCACAGCAGTTGTTCAGCAGGACATCATTACAGGGACAACTACAGATGGCATATATCAAACATTCTACATCATATATCCTATTAATCTGACCTCAATGATAATATTTCCCTGACACCACTTCTAAAGCTTAGGCTAGTTTAACTGTAAGAGTTAAATACTCAAAATATTTTTAATTTAGTATAATATACACTCAGGTTCTTTTGTTTTATATTTTATATGGTTTGAAAAATGCATACTTCAATATTAATTTTTATCAATTGAATAATAATTATGTTTTCAATGTAGAAAAAAATGCAGTATTTTTGGTTGTTTTTATTAGTATCATATGCATTTTATGTGTTTACCAAAAGATTTTGGGGGTTATTTTCCTTTTAAAAATCATGAACTGTTTTTATCAATTAACTACATCAGTTTATGTGTGGTGTATATATATATGGTTTGATTTATTTAACATGTCGATTCTGATGAAGTCTGAGGAATACTTGGACGAAAACGCTATTTGTGTTTTATTGAAACTGAGTTAAATAAATTCAGGAGTCTATCTTCACTACCACGAGCGGTGCAATGCTACTTGCTTTTGTCTACTTTTGTTTTTAGTATTATTTTTAGCAATTGTTCCTCCTGTTCTTTTCAGTGTTTGTGTTATGGAGGAAGAAGGGCACTCTACCGGGAGTGGAGTTATGAAGTCCACTAGATCTACTCAAGTGGGTGAATTCTGTAAGACTGGAGGTAAATTGACCCAACTTGGTGAACTTTTGTTTCCATTAAGCCAGGGGATTGTGGAATTGTCTTGTGTTCATTTACCTGGAAATCAGGAAGCCTTATCCAACCATGGTAGTAACTCATGTCCCCTAGCTACTGGCCTTTCCCTTGGTGCAAATGTACAGGAAACAGGAAGCAACTCTACAAACTTTAATGTTACACCTTGCATTTTGCAAGAAAGAGCAAATCCCCACTCAGTTTCCAGTTCCCCTAGGGGCGCTCATTTGAGCTCAGGATTCAACAGTGAATTCAACAAATGGCTACAAGACAAACCAGTATTTTGTAAGCCCGCAATTGGTACTGTATCTACGGAGTCATCTGAAAGTTACAGGGAGAATTTAAAATTATTACAGGAAGCACTTACCAGGTACAAAATTTTATCCATAGAGAATGACTACCTCAAAAAATATATTCATTTGCGTATTGTACCTAAAGGTTTGAGACTTCACAAATTTCCCAACAATGTTAGTGTTGGGTCCGAATTTCATCATGAACTTATTGCTATCTTTTACAATTGTGGTTTAGATGTTCTTAGAGCCATTGTTAAAAATAATGAAAAAGAAATTGTGGTTACAAAGGAAAACATTGTACTGTATAATTCTCGTATTACAACAATTTGTTGTTTGATTTAGAGGTTGAGAAAAAAAATATTATGACATTATAAACCTTATTGATAAAAAAAAATGTGATGACATTTTGCACAGAAAATATAAGAAATTGGATAGGGACATTAAGGAATATCAGGAAGGGTGTCAATATCCCCAGCCCAAACAGTTCAATGTGCCTGTTGGTTCAGAATGCAATGTACGCCCTGAATTTAATCAACAGGGGAGGGTTAGTGAAAATGTAACATCTGTGGAAATGGAGAATATTCCCATTAACCAACATGAGCCCCTACCCTGCAGATCGGATAGATTACATAACAAGAATTCTAACTACATCCATTTTTACAAGGGGAATCATTATCAGGAGGGAGGGGGGTTTAGGGGTTATCAGAATTAGATTCAAATGTTATTGAACATGTATGGGTAGATGACAATGTTCAAGTTGTGACAAGAGGTGGTTTTCATGTATTTAACTGCAGTCATTATGAAATTACTAATGAATTTTTTGACCTTTTTGTTAAAGGTTTCCAATTTGTTCCTAATAGGAAAATCAACTTGACTCACATTATTCTAGATTTAAAAATGTTTATTCATAAGTTGAATTTTGAAAACATGTTTGGAGACCAACACTATTCTTCCAATGCCGATATACCTAAGAAAAACAGTGTAACCCCCCAATACACCCACAACCTAAGAATTTAGAAACTGTCATGGAAATAGAAATTAGGAAGATGTTTGAAAATAATAGGGTACATTTGAACTTGGATACCAAACAAAGGCAGGTTTGGGGTCAGTTATGTTCTAATCCATCTATCCATGTCATGGAACCTGATAAGGGTAGGGGGTTGTCCTTATGGACAAGATCATATATGAAGGCAAAATGTTTTCTATACTCAATTATGACAGTAAATATAGTAAGGTCTCTATTAATGAGGTCAACTTAATCATACAAGAAAATTGATTTGGCACTTAAAGATCTTTTTGACCAAGGCATCATAGACTTTAAAACACAACAATATTTGGAGAATAATTCCCCAAAGGTGCCTTCAATCTTTGGTATTCCCAAGATTCATAAGTGCATTGGGGACCCCCCCTTCGACCATTGTGGCTTCAGAAGGTGCTAAGATTGCACCTTTAGTCAAGTTCCTTGATTGAAACTAAAAATGTTATGGGGCAGGGAAGTTTACCTACTCAAGGATACATGGGAATTTTTGAGTAAATGAACTTAATTCACCAGGATTAATGTTTTTTACAGTAGATGTCATTGATCTGTTTTCAGTGATTCCTCACAAGACCGGATTATCTTGGTTTGAGGAAGCACTTAGGAATAGTCCTGATACCACCGAGAATGATATATTTATGTGTTTGGAACTAGCTGACTTGGTTTTGTAAAATAACTTCATGTACTTTGAAGGGAAGTTCTTTAAAGAGGAGAATGGAGTGGCAATGAGGGCTAGTTGTGCCCCCATTTTTGCAGACATGGTGGTATCGATATGGGAGAAGAAATCTGTGTATCACAGTGAATATGTCCATTACTGGAACCTATATACTAGATTTCTGGATGACATCTGTATTTTTTGGACAGGCAGTTTAGAAAAATTAGTTGAATTTGTGCATTATATAAATCAAACTACCACATTTTTTGAATTTATCTACCAGACTAGTTTTGATAAGGTGAATTATTTAGATGTCATAATTAGCAAATACGAACAAGGGTTTAAGTCATCCATTTATAGAAAATCCACTTTTTCCAACAGATATATCAGCTTTACTAGTTTGCACCCTTTCTTTCAGAAGAAGGGGATTGTTAAAGGTCAGTATGTGCGTGCTAGTCTTATTACTTCAAATTATATTGATTTTGAGCTTGAATGTTCCCTATTGAAGGGAATGTTCTTGGAACAAGGCTTTCCTGAAGATCTTATTACTAAAATACAACAAGAAGTATCACAGGGTAGGAAGGATAAATATATCCCTATTTTGGGAAGGGATATTGATTTTTCTAACCAACATGGAACACTTGGCCATATTGATGGAAGCTACAATAGATCCTTCATTACCAATTTTAGAAGTAATGCATACGATATTAAAGCTATTGTTGAAAGAGAGTGTAAACAATTTATTGAGCTTACAGATTTAATCAACCTTAAAAATAAATATATTAAGGGGGTCTTCAGGAAGGGTCAGAATATTAAACATTTGTTGGAAAAAGCCAACCATGAGTTTAATTTCTCACATAAAGGAAAGGGGATATACAAGTGTGGGGCCTGTAAGCAGTGTGCCTACATTATACAGTAGGAAGAAGTTCTGGTAGACTCTAGGCAAAAAGTTTTGATTTCCCCTAGTTACTTCAACTGCAATAGCTCTTGGGTGGTTTACCTAGTTATTTGTAGTGTATGTCAAAGTTTCTATGTGGGAAAAACAGAGAGGCAACGTAAACATAGGATATACGAACACATGAATAGTATTAATAAAAATAATCACGATGCTTTATTTAGGGGTCTACTTTAATTAAATGAAAGCGGAATCCGTCGAATATGAATCCATGACACATAAACAGTGAAACTCAATAACTTTGAACATGCAAAACTGCAAAATTTAAATATCGAAACCGCAATAGTTGGCCAACCCCACCACCCATAACATACTACCTACGCAAACACAACAAAAAAAACCCACATACATACACTAACCAAAACCCTACTACGAACCCTAAATTAAAGCACTAAAACCCCACTTGTAACCCTACACTAAACTCCACATACACAACTATCTATGCACTACCCTTAACCCCTCCCTAACCCTAAGGTCTGTAACTACTGCACCCTTACCCTACAAAACTATACCCACACAAAGTAAATATTCCACACACATATGCTTAACAAAACCCAACACTAAACCTTAGATACATTACCTAGTCACTTACCTTAACCCGCACCCTCAGCCTAAGGTCCGTAACTATCGCACACTTATCTTACGGAGCTATACCACAGATGGGCCAACTATGACAATTCAACATTTCCGATTTTGCTATTTAGTGCGTTTGATATTTCTGCATTTCACTGTTTACGTGTGGACAGATTCGAATTTGATGGATTCCGCTTTTGTTTAATTAAAGTAGACCCTTTATTTTGACATATGGCCTAATTTCCTAATGCCAAATTTGGCTTTTTTGAGAAGGTACATAAGAATTTGAGGTGGGGGGCCTTGGGAATCTTAATTGGCCTATAGAGAAACCTTTTGGCAAGTAATTCTTCAGGCTAACATGTCCCCTGGCCTCAACGATAATATTTCCCTGACACCACTTCTAAAGCTTAGGCTAGCAAAATTATGAGAGTTAAATACTCAAAATATTTTTAATTCAGTATAATATACACTCAGGTTCATAGGTTCATTCTAGGCTATCTGCCCTAGGGCATTTATAAGCCTAGCCAGAGTGTGTTTGGCTTTCACCACCCATTTTAAATTAATTTTGCTATGCCCTTTTTCGAGGATAGTATACTGTGCCTCTGTCTAACAGTGACACAGAAGAGATACCCAGAGTAAACCTATGATCTCCCATCCACTCATCAAGATTCCTCTTGAAGAGAGTCAATGAGGGACTCTGCCTAACCTGGACTGGGATTTTATTCCAGGCTGAAGGGAGCCTCTGGGTTATGAATCTGTCCCTCCAGCATGTCCTATTTATTTCAGTGCTGAGGTTCAAGTCTCTCGAGCGCGTGGCTCAATGGAGTTTGGATTTTCTGAGGTGCAGCATGTCCATTAATTTCGAGTTGGACATTGCTTTATACGTCAGGCACAGATCGCCTCTGAGCAGGCGGTATGCCACTGAGTAGAGCTGGAGTTTCTTTAACCGGGCAGCATATGGCATCTGTTTGAGCCCTTTGATCCTCTTGGTGAGGTACTTTTGGGGTCTTTCCAGTTGCTGCAGGTGTCTGGTAAGGTACATCCCAAAAGGGGCATTGTACTCAATTATGGGCCTGATGAGGGATGAGTAAAGAGGCACAATGACCTCCCCTGATCTAGATGTGAATCTCTTCACGATTAGGTGGGCTATATAAAATGTTTTTCTAACCACTTTGGCCATGTGGTTGTCAAATGAGAGATTGCTATCAACTTGGGTCCCCAGGTCCCTAATTACTTCTTCTGTACTTAATGTATTACCACCTATGTGGTAATTTGTGGGTACTTTGTTTTTGCCAAAGGGGATGACTATACACTTTTTGGCATTTAGCTTGAGGCCATGGCTCTGGCACCAGTTGTCTGTTTCTATGAGGCACTTTTGGAGGATGCTTGTGTCGGCTGGAGAGTCGATTATGGCGCCCAGTTTGCAGTCATCTGTGAACTTGGTCAGCCACAGTCCTTCCGTGTTGGCCTGTACCTCCGAGAAATATATACCGAACAAGAGAGGTCCCAGGACTGAGCCTTGTGGGACGCCACTTGTAACTGGCTTGGAGTCTGACATGGCTCCAGGAATTCTAACCATGTGGGTTCTGTCCTTGAGCCAGTTTGCAACCCATCTAGTGACATAGGGGTTTATATTTAAGCTGGTGATCTTATCTATAATGCCCGAGTGGGGTATTGTATCGAAGGCTTTTGCGAGGTCCAGGTAGGCTGTGTGGACCACCTTCCCCTCGTCAATGGCCTTGGTGACTGTTTCAAAGAAATCAACCAGGTTTAAGAGGCAGGATCTGCCCTTAACAAAGCCGAACTGGGTAGGATTCAGTGTCTGTAGGTCACCAATATCTTTATTTATGAGCTCCATGATGATCCTTTCCATAGCTTTGCAGACCAAGCTAGTCAGGCTTATGGGGCGATAGTTTCCAGGATCCGTTGAGGCACCACCTTTGTGGAGAGGGACCACTTTTGCTGTACGCCACTCTTTGGGTACATATCCTGTAGTAAAGCTGAGATTGAACAGTAGTTTTATGTTTGGGCTTAGCTCTTCTTGGAGTTCATGTAGGATGCAGCCTGGGACACCGGCTGGTCCCATTGATGCTGTGTTTTTTGCTTTGGAGAGGGTGGCTCTTACCTGAGCATCTGAGATGTCAGGGGGGCAGCACTCTGCTGGGATAGATATTAGTCCTTTTGGTGGGGGGGGGAGATGTTTGCGCTGAACCTGTCAGCTAGGATGTTGGCAATGTCTGTGGGCTCGGTGTATTTTTTGTCATTTTGGACTAATTCTGAGCATATCTGGGAATTCCCACCCAGGTTCCTAACATAACTAAAGAAAGCCTTGTGATTATCCTTAGTGTCCTGTGCAATTTTTCTCTCGAAGCTGGCCTTAGACAATTTTATTAGTGTCCGTAGGTTTTTGCTAATACTGATCAGAGATGCCTTCCCTTTTTGGGATTTTGCTCTATCATGTAGTAGCTTCCTCCTTCTATTGTATACTTTGTTTATGGCTGGGGTCCACCAGATAGGATATCTGCCTTTGGAGGATTGGGTCTTGGTTTTATTTGGGATTGCATGATCCATGCATTCCTGAAGGTGTTCATAGAATGAGTTTATAAAGGATTCTGCGGTCTGGGCCGTATTTTCCACAGGCCCGGGGGCTTTGAAGGATTCCACCTCTGTTTTGAGGAGTGTGAAATTTGCTTTAGAGAAGTTTTTCACTGTGGTTTTCTGGGCAGGGGGTGGGGTCGGGATGTGAATATCCAGTGAGATTAGTTTATGGTCTGATCTTACCAGTGAAGAATACACTTCTGGTCTGGAGCATAGAGTCCCCATGTTGGTGATGATCAGGTCCAGTATGTTTTCCCCTCTTGTGGTAGTGGTAACAAGTTGTTCCATAGCATTTGAGTTTAAAAATTCTAGGAACCTTTAGGCTAGGGTGTTGGAGCTAGAGTAATGCTCCCAGTCTATGTTTGGGTAGTTGAAGTCACCCAATTTAATGGTGTTTGGAGAGACCTTCATATTTTCCAGTGTTCAAAGGAAGGCCGAGTGAGGTTCCTGGGTTTGGGAGGGTGGTCTGTAGCACGCTATAAACTGGAAGGCAGTTTTACCCACTGTTAGTTGCACATGGATAGTCCCTGATGCTTCGTGCTGTGCCACCAACCTGGAGGTGTGGGTATTTTTGACGAATATTGATACTCCCCCTCCTTTTGTGGTTCGGTCCAAGTTTTGGGGCTGAAAAGCATGGTATGAGGTATAACCTGGTAGTGCTGGGGTGCTCTCAGGAGCCTAGAACCAGGTTTCTGTTACTGCACAGATATCGATGTTCTCCATGCTAAGGAGAGTTTCGAGTGTGTGCATCTTGAGGTTTTGACTTCAGGCTTTGAGTAGCATTACTCTTAGTTTCTTATCCCTTGTGATACCTATGGAGGTGGGTTTGTCTTTTGAGCCTTGCCTAAAAAAGGCACTATGGGGGTAGCAAGAGCCTTTGCCAATATCCGAAAGCCCAGGGGTGACAGGTGCAAGCTGTCCCTAGTGAAGCATCGTGGCTTGTCAAGCATGTCATCCCAGGCTGACAGGCATTGGATCCCCTTTGAATGACACCAATACTTAAGCCAATTGTTGAAATTGATCATCTTGTCTTCATATTTTGGCATCATTCTTGGTGAGGGTAAGATGCTACTCAAGGTCAGGGTCATACCGGCCTGGGCTACATGCTCAGAGAGCTCCTCTATGTCTCTTTTCATGTAGTCCAGGGAGGTACGTCTCAGGTCAATCACACCAGCATGGACAATGACTGCGTCATATTTGTACTTGCCTTGGAGTGACCTGAGTGCTTGTGTTATGTGGCAGATCCTAGCGCCCAACAGGCAGCTCACCGTGACCTTCTCCTTGTTCAGCCTGGTGAGCGGGATGTCAGTGTGCCTGATTATAGAGTCACCTATTACAAGTGTATCAGGTGTGTTGTTTAGGATTAAGGGCTGTGACTGCTCGGCACACTGGCTTTGTGAGCTATGTGTTGCATGTGTTTTGTTTTGGGGTAGTGGTTGCTTGGGTGTCTGCTTTGGAGGTCTCTGCTGCTTAGGCAGATTTTTATTTAGAGCCTCCGAGTATGTTTTTGTGTGTTTATTTGTTTGGTTTGCTTTCGTGGTAGGTCTATGTGAGACTGGAATTGTAGTGAGTGTGGTTTCCTTCTCCTCCTGACTGGTTACGCCATTACTGAGTTGAGAGAGCTTAGTCTCCAGTTTAGCTATATGGTTGCATCTCTCACATGTGTTGGAATCTTTTTGGAGGAGGAGCGGGTTGTCTGTGTACATGAGGCAGTTGTAACATTGCCTCAAGATTCCCAGATTCACCAGCTGGACCAGAGAGGAGAATGACAACTGACCTTTGGACATGCTAGAATAGTATTGGGAATTCCTTTATAATTGAAAAAAAGGGCCAATGGGGAACAAGGTACTCAAGGGGAGTTTGTGAGGGTGTAGTGCTTTTAATTTTTTTAGTGCTGACTTATATAATTGCTTTAGTGAGCAAGTGCCAGTTAACTTAAATGCAATGTGTTACAGGTAACTTAAATGCAAAAACGACAAACAGTAACTTTCTTTCAAGTTCTTTTGTTTTATATTTTATATGGTTTGAAAAATGCATACTTCAATATTAATTTTTATCAATTGAATAATAATTATGTTTTCAATGTAGAAAAAATACAGTATTTTTGGTTGTTTTTATTAGTATCATATGTATTTTATGTGTTTACCAAAAGATTTTTTTGGGGTTATTTCCCTTTTAAAAATCATTAACTGTTTTTATCAATTAACTACATCAGTTTACGTGTGTGTGTGTGTGTGTGTGTGTGTGTGTGTGTGTGTGTGTGTGTGTGTGTGTGTATATATATATATATATGGTTTGATTGATTTAACATGTTGATTCTGATGAAGTCTGAGGAATACTTGGATGAAAACGCTGTTTGTGTTTTAATGAATTGTGTTAAATAAATTCAGGAGTCTATCTTCACTACCTTGAGCGGTGCAGTGCTACTTACTTTTGTATACTTTTGTTTTTAGTATTATTTTTGGCAATTGTTCCTCCTGTTCTTTTTGGTGATCCTATTAATCTATACCACATACTACATTAAATTACATACAGTTGTGTTTTACATACCTTTTAGTGTTTGGATGGGTGTGACGCCTTCCCGGTTGTGGCCTGTAATACTGTGTTCCTCACTGTCTAAGTTCCATGGTATACGTTTGTTTTTTATTTCTTTTTTTTTCTTTTTTTTTTTCTCTCTTTCTTTTTCTCTCATTCTCTCTCCCTCTCCAGTAGAGCGAATGAGTTGGTATGAATGGATTTCAGCATGGCTTTTGTAGGTGATGTACATGATCAGATGATGGGCTCTGCACCAATCAGTGTGCAGCAGTTGCTGACTGCGTGCAGCCTGCTGTGTAGTGATTCTGTTAACCATCATCATGGCAACCCAATACTATAAAATACTTCATTGTCCCTTCACCTTTCCAGTATGTAGGACATCCTTCCTGTATGTGGGCAGCAGTGTTACAGATGGCAGGTTGCAGTACCTATTACAGTGGGGCTTGCAGACACGGGACAACTACACAATCTTAAGTTGTTCCAGACCTACAGACACTGTGAGTGGTGTTGTTATGTGCTTTGTATATTGTTGGTCTTGTAGTGTTTGTGTGTACATAGTAGTTTAGGATGGAATGCAGTCTGTCTGCATAGCTCTCAACAGAGGGCCTAGCCCATGATGGCCAATGGATTGTCTGTTTGCATTTGCCTGTGCACCACACAGGGCTTGTCCTAGATATATCCCCGGCAATCTGTCTGTTGCGTGCTATCAGTACATGACTACTTCCAGTTCTGTTCCTGATGTGTTATTATAGCAATAACCCATGCCTGGGTGTGGGTAATGCTGGATTTACCCACGGTTGGCATGGTTTGGTCCCGAGGGCGAAGTCTGAGGGACCAAACAAAGCCAACCATGGGTAAATACAGCATTACCCACACCCAGAAGTGAGTTATTGCTATTATACCATGCCATTATTTAAGAAAAGAAACTATTACTTTTCTTAAATAATGGCATAGTATAATGCCTGTTTACTGCCCTTCCGCAGATGTCTGGCATCCGCGGCAGTTCTGATGTACTGCGAGCCTGCGGAGTACATCAGAGCTGTGGGCAAAAGCAACGGAGAAAGCAAGATCTCTGTTGCTTTTTTTTTACTGTTTTCGCTATGTTAAATGGGTTTAACATAGCAAGACAGTTTTAAAATAAGCAACGGAGATGTCCGTTGCTTATTTTAAAACTGTCTCGCTATGTTAAACCCATTTAACATAGTGAAACAGTAAAAAAAGCAACGGAGATCTTGCTTTCTCTGTCTCGCTATGTTAAATGGGTTTAGCATAGCGAGACAGCTTTAAAATAAGCAACGGAGATCTCCGCTTATTTTAAAGTTGTCTCGCCATGTTAAACCCATTTAACATAGTGAGACAGTGTTTTAAAGTAGAGTTATACTAATGGAAAAATCCGGGCGACCGGACCTTTTTCCATTAGTATAACTCGATTTACAATGTGCACGCTGGCCAATCAGCGTGCACGTTTTGGGGGGGTCATGGTATAATCCTACATAAGGGTATGTTGCATAGAATCCTGTAACACCAGCAATGTGCAGGGTGTGTAACAGCAATATTACGAGTATGGCCCTGTGTTCCTGCCTCTGTCCTCCACATATATGGCTGGCTATGTCCTGCTGTGATAGGGTTAGGGGTTGTTGGGTATTGGCCTATCATAATATACTGCTAGCATTCC
>NC_056740.1:38571607-38689107 GCF_019279795.1 Protopterus annectens
GGGCTGATTTAATTCCATAGTTCAATGACAGTCATACAATACTATGAGCTTGGTAGTGTAGTGCAGGGCGGATGTGTTTGGCTGGGCAGGGGGTATGCAAATTCATACATGACGTATATTGTTTGGGCCTTTCAGGCCCATTGACGGTGCATGTGGACATATATGTTTCTGTTCATCTATCATTGGCATCTGCAGATGTCTGGCCATATATACCTCTGTAGGTATATATATTTGATTACATATGTTTAACTATGTCAGAATATAGCTATGGAGACATATATATGCATACATATGTCACTTGATTTGTATATGTGGACATATAGATGTTGATATACATATATGTGTAGTTTTCAGCATTTGCATGTATATCTGTTCATATTTCATATATTTGTATATATATGTATATATCTCTGGATACTTATATATATATATATATATATATATATATATATATAGATATATATACATATATATGTGACTATATCTATAGATATGTTGTATCCATTTAGATAGTGATATATTTGCACACACACACCCATCTAGCTGTAGGTATACTTTCTCTGTACTGTTGCATGACTGGGCTGAGGTTATGCTTCTGACAACATACAATTTCTGCATATCTGGAATGGCTTAGTGATAAATCATTTTGTGCATGGTCCTGGGTTCTGACCTTGCAGAGGCTGTTTGTTTTGTTGCTGGGCAGAACACTGGCCATTGGCTACAGTGTGCTTAAGGCACGTTCACGTGGTTGTAAGCAGGTTTGCGCAGAAGTAAGCACTGCTGACTTCTGGTCACAGTGTCTTACATGCAGTTAGCTTCTCCTTTGTTTAATTTGTGCCAGCGGTGCTTCACCCCATCCAGACGCACTTGCACATGCTTACTTGTACTTGCATATGCTTACTACTGCTTATCTGTCCTTACGCCTGCTTACTGCTGACTTATTCATTATGGTACTGACTCTTCACATGTGCATTTAATGCAGTACTCCAGTTCACATTTAAATGTTATTTAGTAGGTTATACAGTAATAAAATGCAAATAAATGTTTGTATACAGATTTCACATGGAAAATTGTTCTGCAGTGGGACTCATAACAGAAATGCCTGTTTGTTAGATGGATGCTCTGACTACTACACTATTGCTGTGCTACTTCATTTGCATATATCTTCCTTGTTATCCTCTTCAGCCTTTTAAGCTGCTTTAACCATAGCTAAGCGATGGGCACACCAGCGCACCTATGGTTAGCTGTACTCAGAGTTTTAAAAATAAATACAGGGGTTACTTCTTTTTATTTTTATGTCCTGTTGCTGTTGTACACATGGGGGCTGTTGGTGGGGATATGTGGACACCTATGAGCAGTCTCGCTCATTTATTTGCAGTTTCTGCTGTTCTAGTTTGCAGGGGCATGTTTATTCTGAGAGCTGTGCTCTCAGACACACCCCCTGCACTTGTCCACACTCAATGTAGGATTAGGAGGTCAGGCAGCATGCCTTCATTAATATGCTTGGCGTGCTGCCGTCCTCCTCTTAAACATCCGCTTCTGTGCAGGACTAGACTAGTCTGGCACGGAAGATTAGTGAATCCGGGTGATTGTATATTAGCTCTACCAATACCCTTTTCATGAAAACTTTGCAAGGTGTGCAACCTGCATTACTTACTCTTTATGTCTCTGACATAATCCCTGTAGTTCATATTCCCTATTCTGAGCCAGTGTATTATTTTCATTCTGTATGACTCCATCCTGGTGGGAGAATTTTGATGTAGGCTATATATTTAGCTGTGCAATTCTCTATGCAGCACTTAAAACTTATTCTGTGCCAGAACATAGGGCTCTCCTGAAAAATGAGACAGAAAAACCCTAGAGGCCCTACATGGTTACATAAGTAGTAATCAGTCAATAAACATATTGCAAACTGACTAACAATGTAAATAAATGAATGAGATGAATTAGCTGACAAAGTTCAGGAGAAATAATCCATCATCATTAAAATAAGACTGAACTTCTGTTAATGCCCTTGCTATGATAAACTTCACTGTCACCTTCCAAATATTTGTAACATACCCTTTACATGGTGCAGAAAAATACACTCTGGCACACTTCCATGTCATTGAAATCATCTATTCCAGCTAAAAATAGCTGGTTTACCCAAAGAAAGAAAGAAATGTTCTGTATACAAAGGAATTCAACTCAAATTTTACTTTATAAAAACATATTGCTTTTTGTTAGTTTGAGCCATGCTAAGTTGGTCAGTCTTTTTATTAGACTTATAAAACCTCTGTGCCCATTAAATGAAAAATGAATGAAGTACTCGATTGCTGTTTTACTGTATAAAAATACACATTCACGTAAGCAATAATAAAAGATAAAGAATGGGCGGAAGACAACAGAACACTATTTTTTCTATGTGTGTGCAAGCTGGGAATAGAAAATAGTAACAAAAGGAAATGATGACATACCCATAAAATGCATTTTTCCAAAGGCTATGAAATCTGAAACTCAAATGTCTATTACTTAATGACTTCAGTTCTAAATCATTTGTCTTAAAAGCACAGATTGTATGAGGAACAGACCAAAAATATTTGGCATAGCTGACTAGAATAATTAGCATGCACGGGGCTATGATACACAGGTTCAAAATAACACGCATGTAAAATGTCTAACCTAGTTCTTAATCAAGCTAACATGTTTGCTTTTTGCAGTAGATTGGACTATATTTCTCAGCTATGCACATATTTGCATAATGTCCAGATTTTTGTCTCATATTTTTGGTCTGCTTTTCATACAGTTTGTGGGTTTTTGGCAAACCAGTAAGAAATGAGGACACTAAATAACGAGTTTCAGACTTTATATCCTTCAAGAAATGCACAAAAATGCAAAGCTTGTTATTCTAGCAGCTTTCTAGGTTTAGAACAATATCTAAAATCTGTCCCTAATATACGGACTTTGTCCCTGCCTCCCCCATTATTTTTGGCCTTGTCCAGGATTCTTGCAGTAAGATGTTGAGAGGTATGAAGTGGATGCAGATGTAGAAAACTAAATGAGGAGAAGTAAAGACAGAAAGAGGTTGTACGGGGCCAACAGGGATCATTCCATGATGGCCCTACTGGCCAACAGTATTAGTGAATTGCACAAGACTATACACATCGAATGCAACTGCATATGGATGTAACAAAAGTAGCAAGTAGACAATGATAATTATCAGGCAGCCAATTCCAGAAATCAGGCTCACAAATAAAGACTAGTCTAAACACATATGGCGTCAGAGCATATTGTTGTATGATGAATATATAAATGATAGACTTCAACTCTTTAGAGGACTAAAGTTCCTTTATGAAATAATGTGAAGACAACAGCTGACAGATGCAGGATGAATGCTGAAAAGAAGGCTTATGACAAAATAAAATATAAAAAGACTAATTACGATAATAATAGGTTTGCACCATGTTTTTGTCTGTGTCCCTGCAGAGACACATATATACACCACAACAGCTACCAGCACATCCCTACACATCCACAGACCCAGGCTTTTCCCAACATTAAACCTTTCTAAGCAGTTCTTACACTTCCTCTAGTTTTGCATTTATGCACCTCAGTACTAACACTTCCACACCTGAAAGACATGCACCCCTGTACTTCCTTCTCCACCTGTACAAATGATGACAACTACATCCTGCCCTTAGTACATTACTGCTTTGATTGCTTAAGTCTGATGTACAGTGTGGCAAGACTATGTACAGGTAAGCATGATCTTGTATTTTTGTATACGCCATTTTTACAGGTTTTGTCTATTTAGCTATTGCATAGTTATGTTGTTATTTTCAATCCACTTCCTGTTTTTCAGTACACAGCGTACTGTGCCCAGTTCCATCTGAGGTGGTTTTCCCCTGCTGCTTGCACCTCTTCAGACTCCCTCTCTGTCTAAGCTGCCACTGCTGCTGGGACTGAGAATTGTAGTCCCCCAAGTAGCCACCCTGTACCAACTTCTTCCTAACCATCATATTGTGTAGCATAGCAGACATGGTAAATATTTTTCATATACTGCAGGGCATGACTGAATACATCCAGATATCAGAACTATGACTTCAGCAGCCCAAACACATCTTCTGTGATGTTTCTGGTTTGTGATAGGGTATGGTTGTAACTATGTTCGGTTTGGTTATAAGGTTTTCTGATTGCTGTCATTAGATAGGGTTCCAGAACATATCCAGTATCACCGAAAAAATGCCACCATGGGGAGTCACTCCTCATAAACTGTTGATAGAGGTCACATGTGTGCCATATGTGGGAGTCATGGAAAATGCCTAGGTGGTCTATTCATATTGTAGATTATATCCTAGACATTACAGAACACCTGGCATATAATGGAGTAATATCCTTTGTGGTCCACTTACTTACTTCTTTGATCACCATGTGGAGCATTTATTTCAATCTGGTTATAGTCTATAACCTCTAGTACATCTGGGAAAAAGGCTATAGCATGCAAGTCCTGCATGGTGTTGGTTCTCTCTTCTCTAGTACACGAGAAACCCATAGCATCTCCTACATGTTGAAGCATGGACTTGAGGAATTGGTGGAACATTCCTGAGGCAGAGAGGGTTGCTGAAAAGTCCCTGTAGCTAATATACATAAAGCCATGCATATCTTTGTATCCACTGAGAGGGGTACTTCACAAATCCCACAAGGCTACAGACAAGGCCGACATATGGCCACTATTTGTAGCATGGTGAAACGTGTCTTTTATTTGGATAGTAACAATGTTACATTTTACTGTAAAAATACTCTGTGGATCATATAATACTGTGTATTGACCTTTCATGCTGACATGTTGTGCTGTATCTTTGTTCCACTATGTAAGTTTCCGTATTACTGTAAGTAAATTTTCTTTACTCCTTCAACATTACTTATTTCTCTATTGTTAGTTAATAACTATTGCTGTAAGTGTTCTCAGATGTATTGTAATGGAGCTTTTCTCCCTGGGCCTCATCTGAAAATGGGCTTCTTGTACAGTCATACTTTCCTGGTAAATAAATATAAAATAAATAAAATACTCATGGTATTGGTATTGGCTGACAATCTCAATGTCATGGAGGGCATGGAATACTAAGCACAGTCTGAGGATCCAGTGTCTCTGGAGGTGACATTGTCCACTGTCAGTGACAGTGGCTGGTATAACAGACTTATACAGATTCAAATTTGCTGTAGCTACAGCAAACCCTAACATTAAGTACCATTCACTGACAGGAAATGAGCAATTGGTCATGTGCAACTCTGAGGCAGTCACAGTGGCTCTGCACAAAATTTAAATGTTCCTGAATCACACTGACATGCTCTTCTGCCTCACTACCATAATCACAGCTTAATCAGGTAGTCATTAGGATATAACATGGTTGGCCATATTATTTTTGCTGGCCATACCATGTTACTTCTTTTATCTGAACTATGTACACCCTGCACATTGGTGCTTATTTTGAAAATTCACTCAGCACTCTGTGTGAGTGATGGGCCCAGCTGTACCCCTTGAAACTTGCAGTTACCTATTTGCTATACCCCATGCCTCTTAAAGTAAGCAGATCTAAATGAGAAGCATATCAGAGCGTCTAGATTATGCTAAATCACGTTATGTGTTGTCTTTGAAGCAGCAAACTAATTTACAGCTACATCATTACAATTAATCATTAGCAGGTACAGAAAAAAAAATAATTCCAAAGCTCTATATTATACAATTATGGTACTATTAGGGGATCTGATAAGAATAAGATCATGGATTTATAAGAGCAGTTGAGTAATAAATGAGTTAATTAAAGATTAAGAATGGAGATCCTCAAAATATAACCCTAAGTCTCTAAAGGAAAGAAAAATGTCCTGGCAACTTTTATGCAAGTAATCTGGCTTTTATTTGCAAATTCACTTAATGAGTAATTTCTGTCCCCTGTTTTGTATATATCATATGCATGTCATTTGTTTATTTTATTTTATTCAGGCCTAAGTACGTTTTTAGAAACATTTTGTTTTTCCTCAAATCCACTTTCGGTAGTTTAAAAATTATAATCCCATGATATGCTTTTAGTGTTTTAAGTCTGAATATGCAAACATGGCACTCTCTACTCCTTGAAAAAATATAGCTTTTCTCCCTGGGCCACCAATGAAAAGATGATTTTTCACAGTCAGACTATCCCAGTCAACAAATGGAGATATATATATATATATATATATATATATATATATATATATATACATATATATGTATATATAGATAGATAGATAGATAGATAGATAATATATTCTCAAGAAAAAAATTCAGTGCATTTCTTTTGTCTTTTTCCAAAGCCATGAATAGATATTTTTTTGCCATAGTGATATGTGGCCTGCCATACTGAAGTTCTTTTTTCAAATTATCAGGCAAGCTACTTGTGAACTGCTGCTTGTCATTATTAGCATGTTATCTGTTGATTATCAAATCTAATTGTAGTTTCTGATATGCATGCTGCATGTTTATGCAGACTTGGGAGTGTGTAAAGGAGTTCAGCCTGTTATAATCTCTAATAGAAAAAATCATGAACCAAGTTAGTTATAAAGACTTATTTTGCTGTTTACTCACACTGACATGGTACAGCCTGTAGTTACACTTCTTGCAAATGTCCATTTTGAATGCAATTCTGGTAAGATTAGGAATATAATTTGTAGGCCTATATGGTATGGACAGCGTTAGCTTCTATGGTCATACTAGGTCTTTTCCTTCTGAATATGTTGATGCATTGGTCTCTTTTGAGTTCCTTATCTTTTATGGTATTGTCACATGGCATTACTTCCTTTCCTTCATTTATTTTATAGTCCTAGCCAACATCACTGTACCTAGAGACCCACTAATCACCCACTCATCCCTTTTATTTATTTATTTACTCACATTTGATTACCGGGAAAGTCTGACTTGATAGAAACCCAATTCAGCGGAGACCCAAGGAGAAAAGCACCAAATTATTACAAAACATTTTAAGAACAATAATTTTACAGTCTTCAAAAATAAAGCAAAAACATCTGCAGTTTAAATAATTATAACAAATTAGCCATAATATAAAAACATTAGTCAACAATTGACACAAGTTATATGGCAATTATTTAATATTTAGAGAAATTTTAGACAATTTTAGAGAAATTAAAGGCATGCTAGTCTAATACAGGTAGGAATTGCAATATGAGGTGGTGGAACAAACAGGCTTACGGTATATTTAGATAGAAAGTCAGGGACGAGAATTAGATAGCAGTAAGGAAGCAAGTGAAGAAGGGAGAGTAAGGAGGTATAAGGAATGAAAAGGTACTTGTTCACATTTAGGGATATAGTTTTCTTGGTTTTGGGTAAGAACAAAGACAGATTTTAGTTAGGAAGTCTTTCAGAGTGGTTTTGAAAGATAGGAGGGAGGGTGTATATCTGATGGCTACAGGTAATGAGTTCCAGGCCTTGCTAGGTTTGTAGACAGACAGGAGTTTTGGTCACTTGATCACAATGACCAATTAGGAACATAGTTGTGTAGAATGTCTTTTAGTACTGGACAATCAGATGTTATATAATTTTATAGGTGGTAAGAAGTTGTGCATATGTTAGTTGATGTGACAGTTCTAACCAATTTAGCCTTTTCAGTGCTATGCAGTGGTGGGTTGAGGGTTCTGAAATGGGTATGTGCTGCAAATTTAGCAACTTTGTTAGAACATCGTTCAATTTTAATTTTTGTACAGCCTGGAGGTTAGTAAGGATGGGTACACCATAAAGAAGACTGGAAAGGAGATAAGTAGTGACAAGTGTAGTTTCAGGTGTGTCAATGAGAACGTTTTTGGCTCTGTAATGCATCCCTAGATTTTTATGAGTTTTTCTTATGCAATTTTGTACATGCAGGTCAAATGTAAGATTATCATCCATTATCACCCCTAATAGTTTTCTATGAGAAGTGACTTCAATGACTGCATTATCAAGAGAGAGGACTTTTATTTATTTTTTTTTCATGAGAGAAAGATTTAAAAAAAAAGTTGCAATTTGATCTTTTTAGGGTTGAGCATAAGTTGTGAGTTACAAAGTCATGTTCCAGTGGCTGTTAAAGCTTCCTGAGTAATTTTTTGGAGTTATACCATGTTGTCAGATGTATAAATGAGAGTGGAACATCTGTGTATTGTATTAGGGTGGCCAGTTGTATGGAAGTATAAAGGGTGTTGGTGAAAATGTTAAAGAGGAGAGACCAAGAATAGAGCCTTGTGGTACACAGTTGGTGACTGGGAGGTAAGGAGAGAGCATGGAGTGCCATTTTACTGACTGATACCTATTGGACAGGTAGCTTTTGAACCACAGAAGGGTGGGCTGAGAGAGACTTAGTGAGGACATTTGAAGTAGAAGTTTTTTGACAAACTGTGTCAAAAGCTTTAAACAAGTCTAGAAATAAGGAAAAGACTGATTTGCCATTATCTCTAGCTTTATTGACAATATCTATATAGTTAGATAGGCAGTGCTAGAACTATGGGAAGGATGGAAGCCATGCCTTGTAGAGGATAAGAGTTCTTCTTACAGGAGGTAGTCTAACAATTATTTTTGAATACATTTTTCAAGTATTTTGGCGAGGGGCGATAAGATTGCTATAGGTCTAAAGTTATTAATGTCTATTGAGTTGCCTCCTTTATGAAGAGGGATAATCTGTGACTTTTTCCAAAGAAAGGAAATGTGGGATTCTTGGACTGAACAAGTTATAAGGAATGAGACAGTATAGGTAATGCTGCTGGCTGCTATTTTAGGTAGGAAGAGCATGGTTTAAGTTTAAGAGTAATTTTATAAAGGATGTGGGCACAGTCTTAAAGGTGAAAGTGGATGTGGTGATGTGTGGCTGTTGGTCAGGGTTGGGATTAGATGTTGAGGAATCCTTGGTTAGAGATGCGATACTCTCTATAAAATAAGAGTTGAACTGTATTGCAGTTTCAAGTGGTGATTTATTGGGAGAGGGCTTCGGGTTGAATTTTTGGCCGTTATGTAAGATTTCTTTAGTGAATGTTTTTTGTTATTGAAGAGGTTAGAAAAGATCCTAGGGGAGGACCTTGGGCTGATATGGTAAAATTTCAAGAGCTTCTTTGGCAAATTAGGTTAAACACACATGTTTTTCCAGGATTGAATGACACCTTTAGTATAAGTAGCCTTCTTAGGCTACATTTTTACTGCATTTAGTACTTCACATCTAGATCAAGTGCCAACTTAAAGTTGCTGTTTGAGTTTTTAATTGTTTAATTAATTTTATACCGTCATTGGTAGACTTATATCATGTGATTAATTTGTGGTGTATTATACAGTATGGTTTTATTATTCTGTTGTATTCTGATGAAATCTTTTGTTATATACAAGACAAAAGCGCTCAATTAAATATCCTTTTGGGAACTACTGTGTTCGGTGACATCCATTGGTTCTAAAGTCGCTTTTTCCATTTGTTTTTTTTTTTTTTTTACTTTTGTGGTATTTAGTCAGCCTATGTTGCTGCTGCAGATGAACTCATTTACTGTCAATACATTTCTGGGAACTATCTAGCTGAGTCAGAAAACTTATTTTACCATAAGCATATGTAAGTTTTATTTCATCTCTTATATACTCCTACAACTGGAAGATGGACTTATTGCATAGAGGTTTGAAAGAAATACACTGCTTCGGGACATTTCTAATCTAATACCTGTGTTTTGAGTAGATAAGAATAAAAGGATCCCACTTTCAGGACTTTTTCCACCTTGGTGGTACCTTCCAAACAAAATTTAAAAGAAAGCCCTTATGATCTGATAGGGTGACAAGAGCAGCAGACAAATTAGTTATCCTTCAGAAAGATTAACCAATAGCTGATCCTGCTACCAGATTTCCCCACATGAAAACTAATCATAAATCCCAGCTACTGAGGAAGATTGTGCCTTCAGACATCACATAATGTTCTATTAGGTTTATTGCTTATGATTTTATATTTCTGTCTCTTGTAAAGTTAGACTTATCCACCACATTATGTAAAGCCAATACTGCAGATTGTTTTCCCAGTGGAATCTGCTTAGGGTTTTTTTCATTATGATGAGAAAAAGTAAGATGAATTCTTGTACAGTCTCTATCCAGTGTGTGTGTGTGTGTGTGTGTGTGTGTGTGTGTGTGTGTGTGTGTGTATGTGTGCCTCTCTCTCTCCCTATATATATAAAACACCTTCATTCTTGATTATCTGGTGATGCACATGAGCTTTTGCAAACCACATTTAAGACCATTATGTAATAACAGGATAAGATCTCTTTGAAGACATAGCTTGCAAAAGTAAATCCCTACCACTTCCTGAATCTCCTGTTAATCTCAGCCTCTTGCATAGCAAAAATAGTTACTTTGTGGTGCTTTGGAATGGAACTGAGACCCTTTTATTCATTGTAAGCCATTTAAACTGCATTTCTTAGTAAGGACACTGACCAATGTTTTATGAACTATCTTCTTTAATGAAAGACAGTGCCACATGGTTTCACCTTATCTACTACTGCAATATTGAAAAAGGTAGTCACAACTCTGCAGTACTATTAATAGATACATGGTCAAAACATTATGAGGAACCTTAAAACTGGTTGCACTCAATGACATATGTGGGCAAACCTACAACGTACCAATCTATAATCTGATACCTAGTGGTAGATTCATAAACAAGAGTGCCTTAATATGTGAGTCTTTATGTTATATAAGAATGTACAAATAATACTCTGCAATCATGATTCTAAAGCACCCAACCAGACATTGTTTCTTACCGTACAACAATGACTGGCTGAATAAAATCCTTTTGTCTCACATCACTCTGATGAATGAATGAATAAACAACATTCTGTCATATCCTTTTATTTCTATTTCCTAAATCACAAAATATAGGAGGCTCCAAAACCAAAACAAATCCAAGGCAGAAGCTCATGAGCAGCAGCTGTTTTATTTGGTAAAACCACTTAAAACCAAAACAAAAAAAATGTATATATATTAAGCGCTTTCGCCCCTTATTGGAAATTCATCAGATTATAGACAGTTAAGTTACAAAACTTTCATACACACATCCATGAGCAATGACAATAATTCTTTGATGTTTCAAGGGGGAGTGTCTCTAACCATTCTAAGGCAAAGTAGCATCACAATGCCATCTAGTGTTTGGAAGATTTAAGTGCACTCCATCTTGACAGTGTGCAATCTTCTTGCAAGCCAGCTACAAAAAATGTAAACTTTTTGTAATGAACAGATTATGTTTATATATATATATATATATATATATATATATATATATGTATATATATATATATATATATATATATATATATATATATATATATATATGTATATATATATGTGTATATGTATATACATATATGTGTGCGTGGGTTCATAGGTTCATACTAGGCTATCTGCCCTAGGGCATTTATAAGCATAGCCAGAGTGTGTTTGGCTTTCGCCACCCATTTTAAATTAATTTTGCTATGCCCTTTTTCAAGGTTAGTATGCTGTGCCTCTGTCTAACAGTGACACAGAAGTGATACCCGGGGTAAACCTACAGTCCCCCATCCACTCATCAAGATTCCTCTTGAAGAGAGTCAATGAGGGACTCTGCCTAACCTGGACTGGGATTTTATTCCAGAGTGAAGGGAGCCTCTGGGTTATGAATCTGTCCCTCCAGCATGTCCTATTTATTTCAGTGCTGAGGTTCAAGTCTCTCGAGCGCGTAGCTAGATGGGATTTGGATTTTCTTAGGTGCAGCATGTCCATTAATTCCGGGTTGGACATGGCTTTATATGTCAGGCACAGATCGCCTCTGAGCAGGTGGTATGCCACTGAGTAGAGCTGGAGTTTCTTTAACCGGGCAGCATATGGCATCTGTTTGAGCCCTTTGATCCTCTTGGTGAGGTACTTCTGTGGTCTTTCCAGTTGCTGCAGGTGTCTGGTAAGGTACATCCCAAAAGGGGCATTGTACACAATTATGGGCCTGATGAGGGATGAGTAAAGAGGCACAATGACCTCCCCTGATCTAGATGTGAATCCCTTCATGATTAGGTGGTTTATATAAAATGTTTTTCTAACCACTTTGGCCATGTGGTTGTCAAATGAGAGAATGCTATCAACTTGGGTCCCCAGGTCCCTAATTACTTCTTCTGTACTTAATGGATTACCACCTATGTGGTA
Organism: Protopterus annectens; assembly: GCF_019279795.1. Taxonomy (NCBI): domain Eukaryota; kingdom Metazoa; phylum Chordata; order Ceratodontiformes; family Protopteridae; genus Protopterus; species Protopterus annectens. Next base: position 38,583,789 of record NC_056740.1, read on the forward strand.
ATTTGTGGGCACTTTGTTTTTGCCAAAGGGGATGACTATACACTTTTTGGCATTTAGCTTGAGGCCATGAATCTGGCACCAGTTGTCTGTTTCTATGAGGCCCTTTTGGAGGATGCTTGTGTCGGTTGGAGAGTTGATTATAGCGCCCAGTTTGCAGTCATCTGCGAACTTGGTCAGCCACAGTCCTTCCATGTTGGCCTGTACCTCCGAGAAATATATACCGAACAGGAGAGGTCCCAGGACTGAGCCTTGTGGGACGCCACTTGTAACTGGTTTGGAGTCTGACATGACTCCAGCAATTCTAACAATGTGGGTTCTGTCCTTGAGCCAGTTTGCAACCCATCTAGTGACATAGGGGTTTATATTTAAGCTGGTGAGCTTATCTATAATGCCCGAGTGGGGTATTGTATCAAAGGCTTTTGCGAGGTCCAGGTAGGCTGTGTGGACCACCTTCCCCCCGTCAATGGCCTTGGTGACTGTTTCAAAGAAATTGACCAGGTTTAAGAGGCAGGATCTGCCATTAACAAAGCCAAACTGGGTAGGATCCAGTGTCTGTAGGTCCCCAATATTTTTTTTATGAGGTCCATGATGATCCTTTCCATAGCTTTGCAGACCAAGCTAGTCAGGCTTATGGGGCGATAGTTTCCAGGATCCGTTGAGGCACCACCTTTGTGGAGAGGGACCACTGTTGCTGTACGCCACTCTTTGGGTACATATCCTGTGGTAAGGCTGAGATTGAACAGTAGTTTTATGTTTGGGTTTAGCTCTTCTTGGAGTTCATGTAGGACGCAGCCCAGGACACCATCTAGTCCCATTGATGCTGTGTTTTTTGCTTTCGAGAGGGCGGCTCTTACCTGAGCATCTGAGAAGTCAGGGGGGCAGCACTCTGCTGGGATAGATATTTGCCCTTTTGGTGGGGAGGGGGGGGAGAAGTTTGTGCTGAACCTGTCAGCTAGGATGTTGGCAATGTGTGTGGGTTCGGTGTATTTTTTGTCATTTTGGACTAATTCTGAGCATATCTGGGAATTCCCACCCATGTTCCTAACATAACTAAAGAAAGCCTTGAGATTATCCTTAGTGTCCTGTGCAATTTTTCTCTCGAAGCTGGCCTTAGACGATTTTATGAGTGCCCGTAGTTTTTTGCTAACACTGATCGGAGATGCCTTTCCTTTTTGGGATTTTGCTCTATCATGTAGTAGCTTCCTCCTTCTATTGTATAGTTTGTTTATGGCTGGGGTCCACCAGACAGGATGTCTGCCTTTGGAGGATTGGGTCTTGGTTTTATTTGGGATTGCATGATCCATGCATTCCTGAAGGTGTTCATAGAATGCATTTATAAAGGATTCTGCGGTCTGGGCCGTATTTTCCACAGGCCCGGGGGCTTTGAAGGATTCCACCTTGGTTTTGAGCAGTGTGAAATTTGCTTTAGAGAAGTTTTTCACTGTGGTTTTCTGGGCAGGGGGTGGGGTTGGGATGTCAATATCCAGTGAGAGTAGTTTATGGTCTGATCTAACCAGATACACTTCTGGTCTAGAGCATAGAGTCCCCATGTTCGTGATGATCAGGTCCAGTATGTTTTCCCCTCTTGTGGGAGTGGTAACAAGTTGTTCCATAGCATTTGAGTTTATAAATTCTAGGAACCTTTGAGCTAGGGTATTGGAGCTAGAGTAATGCTCCCAGTCTATGTTTGGGTAGTTGAAGTTGCCCAATATAATGGTGTTTGGAGAGACCTTCATAATTTCTAGTGTTCTCAGGAAGGCCGAATGGGGTTCCTGGGTTTTGAAGGGTGGTCTGTAGTAGGCTATAAACTGGAAGGCAGTTTTACCCACTGTTAGTTGCACATGGATAGTCTCTGATGCTTCATGCTGTGCCACCAACCTGTAGGTGTGGGTATCTTTGACGAATATTGATACCCCCCCTCCTTTTCTGATTCAGTACAAGTTTTGGGGCCAAAAAGCATGGTATGAGGTATAACCCTGTAGTGCTGGGGTGCTCTCGGGATCCTTGAACCAGGTTTCTGTTACTGCACAGATATCGATGTTCTCCATGCTAAGGAGAGTTTTGAGTGCATGCATCTTGAGGTTTAGACTTCTGGCGTTGAGTAGCATTACTCTTAGTTTCTTATCCCTTGTGATACCTATGCAGGTGGGTTTGTCTTTTGAGCCTTGCCTAAAAAAGGCACTATGGGGGTAGCAAGAGCCTTTGCCAATATCCGAAAGCCCAGGGGTGACAGGTGCAAGCTGTCCCTAGCGAAGCATTGTGGCCTGTCAACCATGTCATCCCAGGCTGACAGGCATTGGATCCCCTTTGAATGACACCAATACTTAAGCCAATTGTTGAAATTGATCATCTTGTCTTCATATTGTGGCATCATTCTTGGTGAGGGTAAGATGCTACTCAAGATCAGGGTCATACTGGCCTGGGCCACATGCTCAGAGAGCTCCTCTATGTCTCTTTTCATGTAGTCCAGGGAGGTACGTCTCAGGTCATTCACACCAGCATGGACAATGACTGAGTCATATTTGTACTTGCCTTGGAGTGACCTGAGTGCTTGTGTTATGTGCCGGATCCTAGCGCCCAACAGGCAGCTCACCGTGACCTTCTCCTTGTTCAGCCTGGTGAGCGGGACGTCAGTGTGCCTGACGATAGAGTCATCTATTACAAGTGTATCAGGTGTGTTGTTTAGCCTTAAGGGCTGTGACTGTTCGGCACACTGGCTTTGTGAGCTATGTGTTGCACGTGTTTTGTTTTGGGGTAGCGGTTGCTTGGGTGTCTGGTTTGGAGGTCTCTGCTGCTTAGGCAGATTTTTATTTAGAGCCTCTGAGTATGTTTTTGTGTGTTTATGTGTTTGGTTTGCTGTTGTGGTAGGTCTATGTGAGACTGGAATTGTAGTGAGTGTTGTTTCCTTCTCCTCCTGACAGGTTTCGCCAGTACTGAGTTGAGAGAGCTTGGCCTCCATTTTGGCTATATGGTTGTATCTCTCACATCTGTTGGAATTTGTTGGGAGGAGGAGAGGGTTGTCTGTGTACATGAGGCAGTTGTAACATTGCCTCAAGATTCCCAGATTCACCAGCTGGAGCAGAGAAGAGATTGACAACTGACCTTTGGACATGCTAGAATAGTATTGAGAATTCCTTTATAATTTAAAAAAAAGGGTCAATGGGAAACATGGTACTCAAGGGGAGTTTGTGAGGGTGTAGTGCTTTTAATTTTTTAGTGCTGACTTTTATAATTGCTTTAGTGAGCAAGTGCCATATATGTGTGTTTGTATGTGTGTGTGTGTGTGTGTGTGTGTGTGTGTGTGTGTGTGTGTGTGTATATATATATATATATATATATATATGTGTGTGTGTGTGTGTGTGTGTGTGTGTGTATATTTATATATATATATATATATATATATATATATATATATATATGTATAGATCTATATATATATATATATATATATATATATATATATATATATATATATATATATATATATATATATATATAGGTCTACTATGGTTGATTGAAAACTCACTTGATTGAAAATAAAATTACTAGGACCACTTCACTGAAAGCTCACACTTCACTGAAAACTCACTTGACTAAAACTCATTTTGTTGAAAGTTATAAATGGTCTTTTCCCCACTGTTGTGCGACCCTAGAGTTAGTATATAAAGTAAGGGGTGGGTGTGGGGGCACAGCCTCCCAGATTGGGGGGTGTGGGGGTGAAGCCCCCCACATATCTTGGTTACATATTCTCTTTTGGAAACAGTTATTTATTGCACTTGTAAGCATCAGTAGATGTCTAACTATGTAGGTGTAGGGGTCTTCATCTTTCCTCTTCAGTTTTTTTTTCCTTTTATTTCTATTATTTATACAAATTAATTCATCATTTTTTGTAATAATGTTTTATGTATTTATATATTTAAATATTTCCTAAAAGGGTTTTTTTATATAAGTCTATTTATTAATAAATATGGCAATTAATTTAAATAGGAAGGTATCTATGGTATGGACATCAGTAAATAGTCATCATCTGTGGTTTGAATAAACTTTGTTATAGTGGTTATCACTTAGTGTATAGTTTAAAATGTTTATAATATGTGGGGGCTACACCCCCCCACACCCCCACTGCCCCACTTACTTTATATACTAACTCCAGGGTCACACTACAGTGGGGAAAAGGCCATTCATAACTTTCAACGAAATGAGTTTCAAAGAAATGAGTTTTCAGTGAAGTGAGCTTTCAGTGAAGTGGTCCTAGTAATTTTATTTTCAGTCAAGTGAGTTTTCAATCAACCATAGTAGACCTCTATATATATATATATATATATATATATATATATATATATATATATATATATATATATATATATATATATATATATATATATATATATATATCAGTTTCTGTGAAAAATCTTAGATTAAAAAAAAATCAAAATCAAAATCACATCAAAATGAGAAGTTAAAGTCATATACATAAAAATTGCTCCTAAAACCTAGCACCTAACAATAACTCAACCCTCAATGCATGCAATGAGAGGGTAAAAAATATCAAAACCAATTGTAATGGGCAATAGGGGCATTTAATTAAAGACTATGTAAAATGTATGTCATACATCATTTCCTTGAAGGGGATTGAATAGGAGGAAAAAAATGTGTGTTAAATATAAAGTTCACATAAATAGCTTTATTATACAAAAAGGGTACTTAAAGTGTGAACCCATAGCAAATGGGACAGAGGTATTATTGTACCATTCGCCTCTACCTCTGTTTCATCACCTTGTCAATTCTTTAAATTTCAAAAGCGGTGTAACGGAACAAGATTCATTAAGTCCAGGCCAACCACGGGCATTCAAAGTCAGTTGCCAATATAATTCTCTTAGTTCCAATAACTGTACTCATGGACCTCCCCTCATTCCCTCCTTTAATCCTTCTATAACTACAAACTTAAATGTGTGAGTTTCATGGTCCAAAACATGTCTTGCCAAGGCATTGTTGGGGTTCCTTTTGTTGATGTTATATTGGTGTTTGTAACGTCTTCCCTTCAACCTACGCTCAGTTTTCCCTAAGTAGAAACATGGGCACTGTTGGCATAATGCTGAGTAGACCACCCTCCTAGAATTACAGCCAAAATTTGACCTAACTTTGAATTCATTGCCTTTAATAAGAAACCTGTCACACATTAGAATGAATTTACATTTGGAACAGAACCAACATTTCCTCATGCAACATACCCGGTGCATGTTTTCTTTAGATGTGTGTTCCAAACTTTCCTTCAGTTTCCTATCTCTTCTAAATGTAAAACCAGGTTTGTGTCCTAACTTCTGTTTCAAAGTGGGATTTTCACAAATAATCACCCAGTTTTTTTCAATAACCCGTTTAAGTGTTCTGTGATCCATACTAAAGGTACTTATGAATTTCATGGAGTAGTGAGTTCTGATCAAATCACCAGTTACTTCTTCCTCCATTTCAGCCCCTATATTTTGTATTATAAAATGTACTGATCCTCCTAAGATAGGTTTATACCATCCAGTATTTCTTTTTCTCATAACCTCCAACTTAAGTTAATCTAGCAGTCCATCGGGCTAACATCTCATATGGAACATATCCAGTAAAAGTTCACATTCACTGTGGAAGTCTTCATCAGTGGTGACCATTCTAGCAGCTCTAACCATTTGCCCTTTCACCAAAGATTTTTTCTGATGGAAAGGATGATAGTTACTGAAATGGAGAAAGGAATTTGTATAAGTTGGTTTCCTAAAAATTGTAGGTATAAATCTGTGGTTATTCCTGTTCTTAGTGAGGACGACATCCAGGTAACATATTTTCTCACTATCAAATTCATACATAAGTTTCAAAAAGTTACTAGTGTCGTGGATGTATGTTAAAAAGGCCTCAATTCCTTTTACCCCACCTATCCATAAAATAAAACTGCCATCCATGTAACGTTTGCAAATCTTAATTCTATCCTTGTACTCTGGATGATATAAAATGCACTGGTACTCCCATTGGGCCATCACTATATTAGCTAATGTTCCACCACAAGAAGAATCCATACCTACCCCAGTTTTCTGTATTTAAAAATCACTGTTAAAAACAAAAAAAATATTGTTCAACACCAGCTCTAAGAGATCCTCATAATGGTTGATGTCATGGTGTGAGACCCCTTTTGTATGTGAACAACCAACCACCATACTACTTCCTTCATCCTGGGGAATGACAATGCATAAATCCCTTATATTAATTGTTAAAAATACATCAGCATCTTCAAAATGTGTTCCTTCTATGGTGGCTAAAAAGAACCATGACTCCTACAAATGTGTTTTTCACTGTTAGATGCACTTTTATTTTTTTGTCAGTAAATATTTCACTGGGCTATATGATGGAATTATGTCCATCAACTATAGAGCACATTGCAGGGTCTGATATGCTCTTGTGTATCTTTGGGATACCAAATAACATGGCAAATGTGGGGAAGGGCAAGTGTAAGAAGATGAAACGATTCACATAAATTCTCCTTTCAAGTGACAAATCGGCTGCCATTGAGTTGTTATGATAGCTATAATTTAGTACATTTTTTAAAACCCCTTGATAAGTGTCAGTTTCTAATATTCTTTTTATCCTTTCATTGTACTGATGGATATCCATCACAACAATTCCCCCACTCTTTTTAGGTTTCATGATATGAACCTCTTGCTGTTTAATGAATCTTAGGTTGCTTAACTCTTCCTCACTCAAGTTACTCTTACCATTGCATTGCCCATAAAATCATTCCTTATATCAAGTTCCAGAACCTTCTCATATAACCCTAAAATATGATGTAAAGGTTTGTTAAAGGTACTAAGTATGTAAAAATGATCAGACCTATCATTGATCCCCTCAGAATAACTTTAAAATTCAGTTTCCTTAGGTAGAGTTTCGAGTCCATTAAAGTGTCTGCTAAGTTTACCCTCTTTGCAGGTACAAAAGTTAAACCCTTACTGAGAAAGTCAGCAATAACTGTATCAATTGTAGAATCAGAGAAATTGTAAACAAAAAAATCATCACAAGACTTTTTAAAAATGAAAGGACTGCTATTAAGTGTATCTTGGTTTAAATTATTCTCTGTGTTATCCAAACTTAAATTTTCTTGGTCAGAAGCCTCTCTTAAATTACAATGCCATAAATGAAGTCCAGAATGTGTATTCAGCTCCCCCAACCTGACCCCTGCCCATTGTTCACTAGCGCAGTGAACCAGTTCAGTGATGTCTATTTCTGCATGTTGGGGCCCTTCTGAAAAGCCTGTCCATTGCCAGAAGTTGTGTTTTTATTTGATTTTGTTGGTTTTTTTGTTGTCTCTCTGATCCTTTCAGATCTCCTAAATGAAAAATTGTCATGATTAATGTTATAATATCTGTTATTTCTACATTTTTATTTGTATTAAATATTTGACCATTCTGTTGCCTTTGGTTAGTTGAACCATTCTCTTGATTACAATTTCCAAATGCATGACTTTCAAAATTTTTTTTCTCCCAAGTTTGACCACTAGGGTGTGGGGGGTAAAGTAAACATTCCCATTAGTGTAGTCCAACTTCTCCCTTTCTAGTTTGCCAATTTTCTTTTCACATAAAATATGCAATTGGTTGTCAATACTAGAAAAAATCCTTCGGTATTCAAATGTATACTTGTCAAAATCAATGTCTTCTTTTATTTTAGTGTCAGGATGATTCAGCTCCCCCTCAAGAGCTTCAGTGAACTTATTGTTGTGTTTAACCAAAACTTTCAGGAATTCACATCCATGTCTATCAAAAAATTGAATACATTCAATGTGCAAGGGAGAACCAAGTTCCAGACCTGCAGGGTACATCCATAACCTATGCCCTTTTCGGACCATTTTATTTTTAATGCATTCAAGTAAATAACTGTTCTCAAGTTGTGTTTTTTTTTATTTCAGTAACTTGTAGTCAAACAACTTTAAGTTATTAGATATAATCTTATGCTGACCTTGTAGGTCGCTCCTTTGAAAGACAAAGTTGTTTGGTAACCAGTCTTTCAGCATAGGTATAGTAGAAGGTAAAGAAATTCCTCTGTTTCCAACATTAATAAAACCATCCATGTCACAAGCTCCTGCTATAGTGTCCAGCACACTCTGTTGAGAAGTAAAGCCCCTCACCATTGTCATGGGGATCCGGTTTTGCAATGTATTAGGTTGAAGACATCCTACTCCCTGTTCTAAGGGAGAAAAAACAGCTGTCTGGGCCTGTGTTTTGTTAGCAGCTATCAGGTTATCCACAGTTCTTGTTAATGAATCCATTTTCTGTTAAAGGATTTCAATACTCAGTCAAGTTTCCTATTTGGGTACTTGGTGTTCCCTCAGCTATGTTACTGAAAAGGAACTAAGCTCCATTGCACTCACCACCTCCTTCTGCCATAGTAGAACAAGACAAATTGGTAAAACACAAAATCCAGGAGGCTCCAAAACCAAAACAAATGCAAGGCAGAAGGTCATGATAAGCAACTCTTTTGTTTGGTAAAACCACTTAAAAACAAAACAAAAAAAATCATATATATTAAGCACTTTCGTCCCTTATTGGAATATCATCAGAATGTAAAGACAGTTAAGTTACAAAACTTTTATGCACACATCCATGTAAACTTTTTTTTTTTTTTTTTTCAATTCCTTTTTATTAGGGTTATATCAAGACCAAATGAAGACAAGAAAATGATATAACAGAGAATAAAACAATAACATACAATATACAGACCTACAAACATAAAAGCTATATACATTAATAACCTATATACAGTTCTCATCTATATCAAGCTATGCAGCATACAGAAATATGAGTTACAATCATGTCAGAATGAGTTCAAATATCATTTTCCAAGTGTCCTTCTGGGTCCTTTTTTTCCTCATGGAATACCATAAATATTTATGAGCCAGAAGTTGTTTACTAGCTGTTTGCTTAAATCCATCCCATGTTATTTTGTACCTGTCTTTCCAATTTAATGTGATGTAGTATTTTATTAGCATAAATGTTGTAACTAGAATGTGCATGTGATTATTCTTCATTCCTATAGGAGGTACGTGTAAGAGGGCAAATTTCCAGGATAAGGTTGATTTTTCATAGCCCATTTTCTCTAATTTGACTCTTAAGGCACACCAAAGTTTGTATGTACATTTACAACTCCAAAATATATGAATAATATCAGCTTCTTTGGAGGGGCAGAATTGGCAAAAAGGTGGGAGTTCTTTGTACATTTTATTTAATATTGTGGGCATAAAATATGCGTTGTTTAGGATCATAAGTTGAGTATATCTGAGCTTCTGAAGGAGAATGTCTTTGGAAAATTTCTGAATTGCCTGTGCAATTATATTGGGGGTAACTGTAGGGTCTTGTTTTGTCCAGTAATTGGAGTGGATAGCTTCTTTCGTGTGTCTAAGTGAGATAATGAATTTATAGGTATTTGAGATAATTTTTTTTTCCGTGTCATCATATCCCAAAGTGTTCTACATGTATCTGTATGTTGATCTTGGATGTCAGTATCCTTCCAAAATCTGTAACATACTTCTTTCAGTTGTCTTATCATAACTGTATATTTAAACGGGAGATTAAGTTTGTTTCTAATATTAGTTATAGATTCCTGCCTAAGTAGATAATGTCTAAAACTGTCTTTTCTTTCAGTAGTGGGTATGAATTCAGGTCAATCATCTCTTCATTTAGTTGAATATTGGGGTTAAGGTGTAATGGTTGGAAAGTATAGAAAGCAGTTAATAGATTTAGTGATTGGAAGAGATTTTGTGTTATTTTAATTTGTTCCCATATGTCGTTTTGTATTTTGTATCTTCTTCTGGATATTCCCTTTAGAAATGGGAGGGCCTTGGGATTAAATTGTAATGTTTTAACATAGTTATGATATAATTTCAACTAGGTTGGGCACCACATATTGATTTGTTCCATGTCATTTGCAATATTAATTAGTCTACTACCTTTGGTAATTTCGTAATACAGTTTAAAGTCAGGCAAGCCCGTCCCACCTTTGTCTCTTAGATATATAAGTTTTTGATAACTTATCCTGCTGGGTCTTGGATGCCAGACGAATTTTGAGAGGGTTGATTGGATGTTATTGAAGACTTTATTGTGGATCAGTGTATTGGTTGCATTAAATATAAAAAGTATCCTGGGGAGGATATTCATTTTAATGATGGCTACTCTAGAGAGAAGGGGGAGTTTCAATTCTGTCCATCTTACCAAGTCTTTTTGTATGGTGTTCCATGTTTTCATCACATTGTCCTGATAGTAATTATGTGCATCAGTATAGAATGCTCTTCCTAGGTATTGTATGTGGTCACTGACTTTAATATTAGGTATAGTACCTGCAGTTGGGAATTGAGCATAGTTATTAATCGGGAATATTGTTGTCTTATCCAAGTTTACTTTATAGTTCGCAAACTTTGAAAATATTTCTATTGAATTATTGATTTTGTAAAGATCCGTGTTGGGAAGAGAATAATATATATTTAAGTCATCTGCATACGCTGATAGAGAAATTTCAGTGTTAAAAAGGAGGGGTATATTATGAAATGTTCTTTGTTTTATTAGAAGAATAAGGGCTCAATATATAGGTTGAATAGGAAAGGTGATAGGGGGCAGCCTTGCCTAATCCCATTGTTAATATTTATTTTTTTGGAGCTAAGTTAATTAATTTGTAGAGTGGTATATGCTCTGTTGTGTAAAGTGTTTATATAGTGAATAAACTGTGTAGGAAAGTTAATTTTTTGCAGAATCAAGGTCAGAAATGACTTATTGATTCTATCAATTTCTTTAGAAGCGTCTATAGCTAAGGTGTAGATAGGTGTTTGTTTCTTTAGGGATAAAGATATCATTGCTTCAAGAGATAGAGTTTGATCAACTGTTTGTCTCTGATTGATAAACCCGGATTGTTCTGGGGAAATAATTTTTGTAATTATAGTCTTAGTTCTATTAGCCAAAATTGCTGCCATAATTCTCATATCCAAATTAATAATAGAAATGGGCCTGTAATTATTAGGGTTGGTCATGTCCTTGTTTGGTTTAGGTATTAATATGGTTCTGGATGCATTTAGGTGTGGGTCAGAGATACCCTCTTGTATTATGTGATTATATAGGTGATGTAGTATGATCGACATCTTAGAACTAAAGCATTTGCAGAACTCAGCTGAGAAACCATCAGGACCCAGCGCCTTATTATTTTTGAGGTTATTAATTATAGTTTTGATGTCCACTTGTGTAAGTTCAGCTGATAGAGAAGTTTGTTGTTGTACCTCTAGCCTGGGGAAGTTTAGTTCATTAATAAATAAAAGTAGTTCCTGTACATTGAATGTTTTGGGGGTAGGGTTGTACACTTCTTCATATATTCTCTCGAAGACCTTAACTATATCTTGTGAGTTAGAGTAACTGTTTTGCTGAAAAATAAGTTCTGAGATATGTGGATTAGGTTTATGTTGATTCAACAGTCTTGCTAAGAATCTAGAGGGGAGTTGGGCCCAGTGTGAGTAATTGGCTAGGTTTTTTATTTCTTGAAATGATAGGTTTTCTGCTTGCAGTGCTAGTAACTTAGCTTGAAGTTGATTAATGGAGTTCTCTACCTCCACGGAATAAGACTGCTGCAGCCTAAGCTCAAGTTTAGATATTTCATCCTTAATACTTTTTTCTTTGGTGAAAATATTTTTCTTATAGAAAGCGTATTTATTGATTAACATCCCTCTAATTAATACCTTGGTGGTAGCCCAAGTTATATCGAACAGAAAGGTGTTATCTACAATAGCTACAATGCATTGGTCCAATAAGAAGTCAATTTCTTTTCTAATATCTTGTTTTTCTAATAAGTTAGGGTTCATGTGCCAGAGTCTATTATTGTTATGTCGTGAGTTGCAATGTGCCCAATCTATTGTAAGGGTGATTTTCGAGTGATCCGATAGCGATCTGGGTTCTGTGTCTAGTGAAAGTTTAAATTGTAATAGGGTGTCCGAGACTAAGAAGAAATCCAGTCTGGACCAAGTTTTATGACACTGTGAAAAGAAGGTAAAACCTTTACTATTTGTGTGAGGGATGGTAATGAGGTGTGGGTCGCTAAGTCTAAAATAATTTTTGATTTCGAAAAGGGCAGTAGTGGCCTGTGAGTTGAATTTAGTATTTTTGTTTGTTCTATCTATATCTGGGTCTTGAATAGAGTTCCAGTCCCCCCTAGGATGTAGTAGTGTTCTGGGAAGGAGTTAAGTTATAGATGCCCATAATAAATTTGTGTTGAGAGGAGCCAAGGGCATATACATTTACTATCAAGATTGGTTTGTCTACTTTGTCAATTTTGGTTATAAAATAACACCATCTGCCTTCTGGGTCTGAATCTTGTCTTAAAATATTGTATTGGAATGAATTTTTAATAATGATGGCAACTCCTGCTTTATTGGTGTTATTACCAGCTGCTATAATGGATTTGATCCATTTTTTATTTGCCGTGTGAACCCATTGTTCCTTTAGTAGGTGTGTTTCTTGTATCATTATAAAGTCTAGATTGGATTTATAGACAAGATGCATAAAAAGTTTTTTCTTATTATCTGTTTGTAAACCTTTAACATTCCATGAGGCTAACTTCAACATCTTTTCTTTAGAACTTGAATACAAAATCGGAAGCTATGTACTGTACTGTTAAATAACCGTATCACTGCAGGACCCAGAACACATACATACGTTATTAGATATAGATGAGAAACTCTTCCAGCTTTATCCCAGTGCCTAACCACTACCTCTGTCTCCCTGGAAGAGATTGGGATACCAGTTCTTATTAGAAGCACAATTGTTAGATAGAGACTATAGAAATTTTTAGGGTTTAACCATGGGTTATCCCTATTCATCCAGTATCCCAGTTCGTTAAACCAATACCAGCAGAGCATAGAAACCTATTCTATCCCTAGTACCATAGCTTGAAACATCATGCAGAGCACACATTGAAAGTAAAGTGAGAAAATTGCTAAGTTAACTATATATTTACATTCATGTAGAAAGCCTTATATCCTGCATTTTGATGAGCCCTTAATTTATCTAGAACTCCTCTCTCGGACTCTGTATTCATACAGGGTTTGAACAATGCTAAAGTATTTTGAAACAAGATATTTTCATCAAAACTGCACAAATAACATTTTTTTTCTTTTTTTCCTTTCCTTCCCCTTCTTTTTTATGGCTTGTACTATAGATAAAACTGAGTGCCCATCTGGTTGTGACCATAATCCACACGTTGCTCTCTTAATGTCTATGTAAAAAAAAAAAAAACGCCTCTGTTTTTTAAGGTGAATAAACAGAGACTAATATGCAACCAGACATAAGATCCACCTATATTATGCATTTCCACTGTTTGCCCTTTAAACATACAATGTTAAATGTATTAAGCCCTTAGATTTCTTCAGCATCCTATCCTATTTTACTGTCACCGTGTAGTTTTTAAAGTACCTTTGTATAGTGAGATATCCAGTATTTTGTCCATATTAGTGTGTGCCTGCTTCCTCCATGAAGTTTTGCTGTATCCTCGGGTTGCTTGAGTTGTTTTTACTCTTCACTTTCATTTTTATTCTCCTTCGGTGCAGGACTGTGTAGAGCTGGGCTCTGTAGCTTTAGGGAAGCATTGCACCTTGGGAATTCAGCCTTCACACAAGGTTAGTGTTGACAACCTAGCCTGATGGGAGCTGGAGCTTCTATTTTAGACCGACGACTATGTGAAGATCATACCCAGGAACCAGCACTTAATTTCGGATGCAAAAAGCAGGGCCCCTCGGTCGGAAATCATCAGAGGAAAAAGAAGCTTAGCAGAAGCACTTTATACAAAGCAGGTAATCTAGATTATGTGGAAGGATCTTCTTTTCTTTTTGCTTGTGGCAGTGAGAGCATAACTAGCGTTTATGGGATTTTAAAACATGTTGTTTCCTGGGTTTGTTTTAAATACTTTAAGAAACGTCGTAGCTGCTTCTTCCTTGTTGTTGCATGAGTATCTGTGGTCTTGCATTGTAAAGGTAAGTGTGTTGGGGAACTTCATTTGGAATCTGATTTGTTTTGTTATGAGGAAAGAACAGTAAGAGGCAAGCTTTTGTCTCTCTAGTTTAATTTGATATGGTAGATCTTGAGCAATGGTAATGCTCATGCCATTCCAAACCACAGATTTTTTTGTTTTGGCAGCAAGTAATATTTTGTTATCATGAAGAAAGTTAAGGATCTTGGCATGTACAATTCTTGGTCTAGTTACAACTGGTGATGGTCTAAGAGCCCCATGTGCTCTCTCAATAGTGATTTGGTTAGCTTCTAAGTCATTTCCTAGGAATAGGGCAAAGATTTCTGATAGTGTGTTCAGCAGCTTATTTTGATCTACATTTTCAGGGATGCCCCTTATAATTAAGTTGTTCCGTCTAGATCTGGCTTCGAGATCCAGGATTTTTTATTGTATTTCCTGAATATCATTTTTATTGGTATTTGACTCCTTTTGGATGCTTTCTATTTGAATGTCGTGATCCATTATTTTAGATTCTATTTTGTCCAGTCTTGTAAGTATTTTATCTGTAGACGAGCCAATTGCTTTAATTTGAGTTGATAGGTTTTGTATAGCTTCCTGAATGGGTTGCAAAGCTACTTTCAAGTCTTCTAGGTTGGAGTTTTCTGACTTGTTTTTATTTGAGTTTGCATTTTTACTAGATTTCACAGCTTTGCTAGTTCTGGCTCTTTTAGATGTTGTATCCTTTTCAGGTGAGTTTATTGTAGTACATTTTGATTTAGTAGTCTGGCTTTCCATAGATTCCTGATCATTAGGCATTTTGTTTGATCAGACTTACTGTATTTGGTAGAAGTTCTTCTGTGTTGTAATTTAGGATTACCTCGGTCTAGCAGTATTCAGCACAAAGTTCACATGTGGCAGAGACCCTTACAGCTATCTGCAGAAATCCTGTCTTTTTACCGAGGATCCAGATTTATTTCTTATTCCAGGTCATACCATAAGTTGCTCCTATGCCTGTACCATGTATTTGGTGATATAGAGAATTTTATCTCCCTTATATTTTATGTAAAATGTTCGGGTAAGGTGCTGTACTGGGTTTCGCACTCTCTATAGGACAGCAGCCATCTTGTTCTCCCATGTAAACTTTTTGAGATTATGTTTTTGTATATATTAGTTTCTGTGAAAAATCTTACAGTTTTTTTAGTTGACTTGCAAGATTACACACTGTCATGATGTAGTGCACTTAAATCTTCTGAACACTAGATGGTATTGTGATGCTACTTTGCCTAAGAATGGTTGCAGACATTCCCTCTTAAACATCAAAGGAATTGTCATTGCTCATGGATGTATGTCTAAAAGTTTTGTAACGTAACTAACTATTTTTATATTTTGAAGAAGTTCCAATAAGGTATGAAAGTGCTTAATATATATAATTTTTTTTTTGTTTTGTTTTTAAGTGATTGATGAAAATGCATTCTGGACTTGATTTATAGCACTGTAAACTAAGAGGTTTCTGACCAAGAAAATTTAAGTTTGGGTACCACATAGAATAATTTAAACCAAGAAGCACTTAATAACAGTCCTGTCATTGTTAAAAATTCTTGTGGTGATTTTTTGTTTACATTTTCTCTGATTCTACAACTGATACAGGTTGCTGACTTTCTTAGTAAGGGTTTGACTTTTGTACCTGCAAAGAGGGAAAACTTAGCAAACACTTTAATGGACTTGAGTTTCTACCTAAGGAAACTGAATTTTATAATTATGCTGGAGGAGAACAATGATGGGCCTAATAATTACTTACCTAGCACCTTTAACCCACCTCTACACCATATTTTAGGGTTATATGAGAAAGTTTTGGAACATGGTATAAGGAATGCTTTTATGGGGCAATGCAATTGTAAGAGTAGTTTGAGTGAAGAAGAGTTAAGCAACCTAATATTCCTTAAACAGAAAAAGGTTTGCATCATAAACCACAAGAAGGGTGGGGGAATTGTTTTGATGGCTATCCACCAGTACAATGAAAGGATGAAAAGAATATTATATACTGACACTTATCAAGGGGTTTCAAAAAATGAACTAAACTGTAGCTATCAAAACATCTCATGGGCACTCGACAATTGGTTACTTGAAAGGAGAATCAATGTGAATCTTTTCAACTATTTACACATGCTCTCCCCCACAATACCCAAGTTATTTGGTATCCCAAAGATACACAAGAGTCTATCAGGCCCCTTAATGTGCCCTATAGTTGATAGACATAATTCCATCACATACCCCTGGGCAAAATGTATTGACAAAAACCTAAAAGTGCATCTACACAGTGAAAAACACATTTGTAAAGCCTCATTGTCCTTTTTAGCCACGATGGAGGGAACACATTTTGAAGATCCTAATGTATTTTTAACAACTGACATAAGAGATTTATACAGTGTCATTCTCCAGGATGAAGGAATTAGTATTGTTGTTGGTTATTTACACAAAAAAGGGATCCCACAGCATGAAATCAACCTTTATGAGGATTTGTTAGAGCTGATGTTGAACATTTTTTTGGTTTTTAACAGTGATTTTTATCTACAGAAAAATGGGGTAGGTATGGGGTCCCCTTGTGGTGGAATGTTACGTAATTAAGTAATGGCCCAAAGGCAGTACCAATGTATTTTAGATCATCCACTGTACAAGGATAGACTTAAGATTTTTACACATTACCTGGATGACATTTTTATTTTATGGAGGGGTGGAGTAGAAGGAATTTTGGCATTTTTAACATAAATCAACAATACTAGTAACTTTTGAAATTTAGGTTTGCATTCGATAGTGAGAAAATATCTTACCTGGACATCCTCCTCGATAAGGACAAGAATAAACATAGATTTATACCTACAATTTTTAGAAAACACACAAATTCAAATTCCTTTCTCCATTTTGACAGCTACCACCCCTTCCACCAGAAGAAATCTGTGGTGAAAGGGCAATTGGTTAGAGCTGTTAAGAATGGTCACCACAGATGAGGAATTCCACAATGAATATGAACTTTTACTGGGTATGTACTGTTGGAGAGGTTACCCCGACTGACTACTAGATGAACTTAAGTTGGAGGTTATGAGAAAAAGAAGTACCGGATGGAATAAACCTATCTTAAGAGGGTCAATACATTTTATAATGCAAAATATAGAGGCTGAAGTGGAGGAGGAAGTAATTGGGGATTTTATCAGACCTCATTACTCCATGAATTTCATAACTACCTTTAATATGAACACATAACACTTAATTGAGTTATTAAAAAAAAACTGGGTGATTATTTGTGAAAATCCCACTTTGAGAGAGATGTTAGGACACAGACCTTGTTTTACATTTAGAAGAGATAGGAACCTGAAGGAAATTTTGGAAGACACATCTAAAGAAAATATGCACTGGTTATGTTGTATGAGGAAATGTGGGTTCTGTTCCCAATGTAAATTCATTCAAATGTGTGACAGGTTTCTTATTAAAGGAAATGAATTCAAAGTTAGGTCAAATTGTGACATTAATTCTAGGAGGCGTATTCTACGCAGCATTATGCCAACAGTGCCCATGTTTCTACATAGGTAAAACTGAACATAGGTTGAAGGAAAGAATTTACGAGCACCAATATAACATCAACAAAAGGAACCCCAACAATGCCTTGGAAAGATATGTTTTGGACAAAAAAACTCACACATTTAAGTTCATAGTTATTAAAGGATTAAAGGAGGGAATGCTGGGAGGTCCATGGGTACAGTTATTGGAACTAAGGGAATTATATTGCCAACTGACTTTGAATGCCCATGGTTGGCGTGGACTTAATGAGTCTTGTTCCATTGTACCCCTTTTGAAATTTAAAGAATTGACTAGGTAATGAAACAGAAGTAGGGGTGAATGGTACAATAATACCTCTGGCTCCTTTGCTACGGGTTCGCAATTTAAGTACCCTTTTTATTTAATAAAGCTATTTATGTGAACTTTATATTTAACACATATTTCTTCCTTCTATTCAAGCCCTTCAAGGAAATTATGTATTATCTATCTATATATATATATATATATATATATATATATATATATATATATATATATGTGTGTGTGTGTGTGTGTGTGCAAAGTCTTTAAATGAATTCCCCTATTGCCCATTAACAATTGGTTTTAATACTTTTTACCATCTAATTGCATGCATTGAATGTTGAGATATTTTTAGGTACTAGGTTTTTTGGAGGGATTTTTATGTATATGATTTTAACTTATCATTCCAATGTGATTTTTTACCTAAACTAATATATGCAAAAACATAATCTGTTTGATACAAAAAGTTTATAGCTTTTTAGCAGGCTTGCAAGATTACACACTCAATATGTTAATATGAAGTGCACTTAAATCCTCTGAACACTAGATGGCATTGTGATGCTACTTTGCCTAAGAATGGTTGGAGACACTCCCTCTTGAAACATCAAAGGAATTGTTGTTATTGCTCATGGATGTGTGTATAAAAGTTTTGTAACTTATATTTTTTTGACAAAATCTACTTGGGTATAACCTGTGTGAGATGTGTAAAACAAAAAAAAAAGCTAAATCAAATATCTTATATGTAATGTGTGTATATGCCAGGAAACTGGGCCAATACTCCTATATAATTTATTTCTGTATCCAGTTAAACTCCTCTCTGTATGCTTCAATGTTAATATAGCTGTATATTATCATGCTGCTATATTGTATTGCATATGAATGTTATGTTATTTTAAGCTTTGTAAATGGTACAGATTCAGTTAACCCTACACAGTCCACTAAAACAATGTGTGAATCTCTACATAACATGCACACAATAGCGCACTGTTCTGTATTCAATAAGCATCTCTATACACCACACAGAGCCACACAAACACAGTAAACATCACAGCATGCTTATTACAGTATAAATAGCTGAAATGTATGCTAATCAAACAATCCAAGATGGAGGATTTATTCAACAAGACATAAAATAATTGTGTAGACTCAGTGCAGGTTTTACCTGCATTTTCCAAAAGCTATTGGAATGCAGTCACAGTATCTAGTCTACATGTTGAATGTTGGAGGATGCTGTTGCTCATATTCATCTGTATGTGCAGCAGGTCCATCTGAATGCTGCTGCTGCTAATAGGCCACAGGAAGAAGGGTGTTTAGACCTTGTTGAACTTTTCATAGTCTGCATGAGGTGGAAATTGTAGAGCACTACACGGTGGAAAGAGTCATACTACAAGAACACTGAAACCTCTATCGTCCTCAACTGAGAACAAGGGCAAGCCAAGGGGAATCAATAATGGTGGATACAAAGGTATATGTAGTACTTAGAATATGAGCTACAGAGACCCACAGTGGACATGCTGGGGGTGTCACAGGCATCAGCATCCAATATCCTACATCAATTCCTAAACAACATGCTAGTGACTACCTACATTTTCCCATACACCAGAGGACAGAGCCACAACTATACAAGAGTTCTGCCTTGTAGCACAGTACCCTGAAGTCCTGGCTGCCATAGTCTGTCTGCACATCAAAGTCAAAGCACCACCTGGGGAACAGGGTACATAAACAGAAAGGGCTTCTGCACCATTAACTGCCAGGTCATGTGTAATGCTAAATGAATCATCCCGAATGTGTGTGCAGGCAACCTAGGCAGTTAGCACGACTCACATATTTGGCACACTCTCAACTGTATCAGATTTTTTTTAGGGGAGATATCTCACAGGGTCATTTACTGAGGAATGCAGGTTATGCACTTGAACCATGGCTGATAACGCTCATCCAAAATGCACACACACCAAACGGAGAACTCTATAATGAGTCACATGCTCAAACATGAAATACCACAGAGTGCATATTTGGGTTTCTAAAACCATGGTTTTTGCACCTATATACATCTGGGTGAGCAGTGCAGTACAATCCCCATACCTGTGCTGAACTTTTCACTGTCTGTGCCTTGCTTCATAATATTATTCTGAGAAAACAACTTGAGCAGGAACACCAAGGGGAAGGGACACACATCA
The DNA here is from genome assembly GCF_019279795.1 of Protopterus annectens. Lineage (NCBI taxonomy): Eukaryota > Metazoa > Chordata > Ceratodontiformes > Protopteridae > Protopterus > Protopterus annectens. The sequence goes on from NC_056740.1 coordinate 38,603,813, forward strand.
CACCTCCACTGTCAGGGTTAACACAGCCACATGCAGGTGAGAAGTTAGAGGGGGAACCACCAGCTGCTGTGGGTGTAGGCAGATGTAAGTATACAAAATATGCACTCACACTGGCCAAGATGCAATGGATAGCACATACACTCACCGTCTAAGGGGCTAAAACCTTCATCCTAAAGTCTCCAGTCCAGCTAGTGAATCTGGGTATCTTGAGGCAATGTTACTGAAAGCTAAGCTGTCTCCACCCAAGACTGGAATAGACAGTCAAGAGGAGAAGGTTAACACTTGCACCACAACTCCAGATACACACAGACCTACTAAAACAGCACTGGCAAGAAATACACATAAATACACAAAACCATACTCGGAGGCTCTAAATAAAAACCTGCAAAAGCATCAGAGACCTCCAAAGCAGACACCCAAACAACTTGCACTTCCCGTCACAAACCAGGCAACACATAAAACACAAAATCAGTGTGCCGCACAATCACAGCCCTTAAGGCAAAATAACATACCTAACACACTAGTAATAGGTGACTCTATAGTCAGGCACACTGACGTCCCACTCACTAGGCTGGACAAGCAGAAGGTTACTGTTAGCTGCCTGTCGGGAGCCAGAATTCACCACATAACACAAGCACTCAGGTCACTTCAGAACAAGTACAAATATGACTCTGTCATTGTTCATGTTGGTGTGAATGACCTGAGATGTACCTCCCTGGACTACATGAAAAGAGACATGGAAGAGCTCTCTGATCATGTAGCCTAGGCTGGTATGACCCTGACCTTAAGTAGCATCCTGTCCTCACCAAGAATGATACCTCAGTATAAAGAAAAAATGATCAATTTCAACAACTGGCTAAGCTTTTGGTGTCATTCGAAGGGGATCCAGTGTCTGTCAGCCTGGGACGACATGATCGACAAGCCATGTTGCTTTGCAAGAGATGGCTTGCACCTGTCACCCCTAGGCTTTTGAATACTGGCCAAGGCTCTTGCTGCCCCGATAGTGCCTTTATTAGGCAAGGCTCAAAAGTCAAACCCACCTCCATGAACAACACAATTAACAAAAAACTGAGGGTTATGCTACTCAACACCAGGAGTTTAAATCTCGAAATGCACGTGCTCGAAGCACTCCTCAGTATGGAGAACGTCGACATCTGTGCAGTAAGTGAAACCTGGTTCAAGGCTCCAGGGAGCACCCCAGCACTACCAGGCTACAACTCATACCACACATTTTGGCCTGAGAACACGGATCAAAAAACAAAAGGTGGGGGTGTATCCATATTCATCAAGGATACCTACACCTCCAGGTTAGTGGCGCAGCATGATACCTCTGAGATCATCCATGTGCAACTAACATCAGGCAAATCTCCAATGCAAATTGTGGCCTGCTACAGATCATCCTTCATGACCAAGGACCACCACTCCACCTTTCTGGAGACACTGGAAAACATGAAGGTCCTAGCGAACACCCTGATATTGGGTGATTTCAATTACCCTACCATTCACTGGGAAAACTACACAGGTACAAATCCACCGGCCCAAGCGCTTCCTGGAATTCATCAACTCAAATGCCCTAGATCAGCTGGTAAACTCCCCTACCAGAGGTGAAAACATATTGGACCTGGTCATCACCAACATGGGCGACAGATGTTCCACACTGGAGGTCAACCCGTCACTGGTTAGATCAGACCATGAACTAATCACTCTGGATGTTCACACCCCACCACCATCCCCAACTAAGGAAACCTCAGTAAAAAACTTTTCTAAAGCAAACTTCACCTTACTTAAGACAGAGGTGGTAAGTTTCACAGCCCCCATGCTAAAGGATAACACTGCCCAAGATGCAGAAACCATTACAAATGCACTCTATGAGCATCTACAAGGATGCATGGATCGTGCCATCCCTAGCAAAACCAAGACTCACTCCTCTAAGGGTAGGAAAACAGTTTGGTGGACCCCTGCAATAAACAGGCTATACAACAGAAGGAGGAAACTAGTTCAGAAAAAAAGCAAATCCCAAGAAGGAAAGACATGCCTGATCAGTATCAGTAAGAAACTAATGTCCCTCATGAAATCATCCAAGGCTAACTTTGAAAGAAAAATAGCCAAGGATTCAAAAGATAACCACAAAGCCTTCTTTAGCTATGTTAAAGAAAGTGGCAACTCACAGATATGCACTGAACTAGTGCACAATAGCACAAAATGTACTGAACCTACTGATATTGCCAACATTCTGGCAGATAGATTCAGTGCAAACTTCACCCCCCTCTCACCTCCAAAAGGGCCCACAACAATATCGGAAAAGTGTAGTGTCCCAAAAATCAAAGATGCACAGGTGAAAACAACCCTTTCAAAAGCCAAAAACACAGCAGCAGTGGTACCAGATGGTGTCCCAGGCAGCGTCTTGCACGAACTACAGAACAAACTAACTCCCCACCTAAACACACTGTTCAACCTCAGCCTTTCCACAGGCTACATGCCCACAGAATGGTGCACAGCAATGGTTATTTCTCTCCACAAAGGAGGGGCCACAACTGACCCTGGTAACTATCGCCCCATAAGCCTGACTAACCTGGTCTGCAAGGCTATGGAGTGCATCATCATGGAACTCATTAACAAAGACATTGGGAACCTCAAAACACTTGACCCGACCCAGTTTGGCTTTGTTCAGGGCAGATCATGCCTACCAAACCTGGTTGACTTCTGTGGGACAGTCACCAAGGCCATAGATGAGGGAAAGGTGGTTCACACATCCTACCTTGACCTTGCCAAGACTTTCGACACCATTCCCCACTTGGGTATTACAGAAAAACTCACCAGTCTGAACATAAACCCCTACATCATGAGATGGGTTGCCAGCTGGCTTACAGGCAGAACTCACACAGTAAGAACAGCAGGCTCCAGGTCCGACTCTAAACCAGTCACAAGTGGTGTCCTGCAAGGCTCAGTCCTGTGACCCCTACTGTTCGGCATATATTTCTCAGAAGTACAGGCAAACAAAGGAGGACTATGGCTAACCAAGTTTGCAGATGACTGCAAACTTGGAGCCATAATTGACTTTCCGGCTGACATCGGTATCCTCCAAAAGGGCCTTACTGAGATGGACACCTGGTGTCAAAGTCATGGCCTCAAGCTAAATGCCAAAAAATGCATAGTCATCCCATTTGGGAAAAACAAAACACCCACAAATTACCACATAGGTGGCAGCCCCTTTAATACAGAAGAGGTAATAAGAGATCTGGGAACCCAGGTAGATAGTAATCTCTCCTTTGACAATCATATTGTCAAAGTAGTCAGGAAATCCTTCTATGTGGCCCATCTAATTGCTAAATGGTTTGCATCTAGAAATAAAGAGGTTATAATGCCCCTCTACTTGTCACTCATTAGACCCATCATAAAGTACAATGCCCCATTTGGGATATACCTCAAAAGACACTTCCAACAGCTGGAAAGACCACAAAAGTACCTCACCAAGAGGCTTACTGGCCTCAAACATATGTCCTATGCAGCCCAACTGAAAAAATTCTGGCTGTACTCAGTGGCATATCGCTTACTCAGATGTGATCTCTGCCTGACTTACAAAGCCATGTCCAACTCAGAATTGATGGACATGCTCCACCTAAAGAAATCCAAGTCACTATAAGCCATGTGCTCTAGTGAGCTAAACCTCACCACAACAACAAATAGAACATGCTGGAGGGATAGATTCCTGTCACAGAGACTCCCCATGCTTTGGAACAAAATTCCAAATTACATCATGCAGAGCCCCTCACTAACACTCTTCAAGAGAAACCTTGACGAGTGGATGGCTAACAAAAAATACACCCCTGGGATCACTTCATTGGCTCTGATTGACAGAGGATCAGTTAATTAATCAGTGGGGTGGTGAAAGCCGACGCACTCTGGCTCGGCGTATAAATACCCTCTGACAGATAGCCTAGTACCTACCTATGAACCTATGAACCTAAACACATACATACATACATACATACACTAACATCGATGCCAGGCAATGCTCACAACCTTTCCTTACACATGTAATGGCTATGTACTGCTAGCATCAGACAGAGTCAACCCCAAATTAAAACTCTTGCATCTGCCAGACTTCCAAGATATGTGTTCAACCTGGAATAGAAAACTAAATGTCTGAGAACACAAATGAATGGCATATCCTTGCATACTGTTAATTGCTAATGTGAGTATAAGGTGGGTGAGTTTTACAACAATGACATAAATATATGACAGCAATGAATTTTGTCAATACATGTGTTCTCTATCAACTAAAAGGCCTCATGCATCACACATTCATGCATTCATACCTCTCATATGTACATATTTTTACAGAAAGAGTTTTGCCTCATAGTTTGTACTGGCAAATCATTAAAGACTGAAGATAATACATAGTGGCACTCATTTCAATTTCAGACTTCATATCCCTCAGAGAAATCATGGTGATGCAAACCTATTAGTCATAGGTTAGTACTAAGCTAACTGCCCTTGCAAGCCATTTTAAGCCTAGCCAATTATCCCTTGTGAGACTCAAACCCTGCACCTTGTGCTTGCAAGGTAAGCACTTTAACCATTAGGCCACCCTCCCAACTTTCTAAGTTTGTAAGACTAAAATATTTCAAAATGTTCCCTATTTTTGGTCTTTGTCCCACTTTTATTTATGACTTGGTCCAGCTTTGTTGGTCTAAGAGGTTGAGAGAGATATACATATTACAAAAACCCATAGGAAAGCAGTGCAATTTGCAAAAGAGCATCACAATCACATATATACTAAGCATTCAGTCAGCTATGCAGCCTGGGCATCAGGCAAAAGACTTATGCATCCCTGAATCAAAAAAATAGAAAATCAAGGATATGGCACAGTCATCATCATTTGTATGTGGTGTTGTGTGTGTGTTGATGGGGGGACAGGAGGCCTAGGATGACACAAAACTTAGTGAGTGCATATGAGTAAGAAAAACAGACAGGCAGACATTTGGATAAATTATCAAATGGGCACCAAGACAGAATGAGTTGTAAGCCTCACAACTGACCTATGTAACTGTTATCTGTGTGTCTATATGGGCACTCAAAGTGTGTGAGTGTCTGCAAGAATATGTCCAAGCTCTACATCCTGGCATGTCAAACAGGTGTGAGCCATGCATGGTAGATGTGACACTTTCTCATCATCATCATCATCCCCAACTGTGAGAAGTGGCTCTTCCAGGAGTTACATGGGCACATCCATGCCCATGGTCAGATTAACTGCTGCTACGTGAATGTGACTGATGTCTGCTGGACAAGCTCTCCTCATATGTTTGCTCAGGACCATGAACCCCTGGCCTATCACATCTGCGTTTGTCTACCTCAACCACTAATGGAGCAGTGGAAGTAGTAGCACTATGGGAGCGTGATCGGGCACAGCCATGTTGGCTAATATCAGATGATGTGGTTGAACTATGTCCATGTGGCACCACCCATTCCAACATGTCATTCATCAGATTCATTGATTCAGTGACACAGTGGAGGCAGTCAGTCATGTCTACCTGGACCACATTTGCAACCCAAAAATTTATTTGAAGACCCTATTGGAACATGCCTGTGCCTCCATGAAGACCCTAAACATACATTGAGTGGCATGGAAAGACACACCAGGATCAGCTGAAAGATGGACAGAAGGCCTCTTCTGAGTACCTATAACAACCCTCCTGCATGGTGCCTCACCCTCACTTTGGCTATGGCCAGAATCAACAGGCACTGAAGCCACGGTAACTACACTACTCTGATCAAGTGTGTCACCCTCCACCTGTCCAATATCTGAGAGATCACTGGAATAGGTATGTGTAGGCCTACTGGCTGTGTCTGATGGAAATACAGAGGATGGCTGAATGTCAACCTCAGTGTCAAATTTAAACTCTCCACTCCCTGACTGTGCCTCTGTTTGTCCACCATGGGAAGTAAATAGTGTGGGAAGAAATAGCCAGGGAATTGTTATGGCTAGGCTTGTATAGGCCCTAGGGCTGATAGCCTAGTACCAACCTATGAACCTATGAACCATCATCATCTGAGTCTGCCGATGCTTGACATCAGGTGGTAAGAGTCCTACACTTCCACTGTCAGTATCACCTGTGATAAAAAGCAACAAACACAGGAAATAAATTAATACCTACACTAAAATTTATTATATGCTAACAAACTCACACTGATGCCACTATCACAGATGGTATAGCAATGCACACACACACTCCTGACACCCATCTCACACATATGGATATATGCATATTTCTGCTAAATGCTCATCAGTACTCAAAAATGTGTGGCTAACTAACTATGTGCAGATGAATCCACATTTGCTAGGGAAGATGGTACTGGAAGAAGTTAAGCAAAAGGTAAGGACACCATCATCATAATTCCAATAATACAGGAAGACCATTTTTTTGTCTTTATATGTTCATTAACAATACTTTTAACTAAACCTTGGCTGACACATCCACCAAAAGCCCATGTGAAATGAACCATAATATGCTGTTAACTGTATCACTTTATCAATAGCCCCCCACACAAAAAACTGAAACAACTGAAATATTACTTTTAATATTTCACTATACAATAAAATGTTAAAATTGACATGAGTAAGCTTACCTGGAACCTCCTCCTGGACATACTTGTCCTTCCTGGAACAGCAGCACTAAACAACTCAATCACATGTTATTTTACACATTACATTGAGTTCTCTGGGTCCCTGACAGTGGACAGGAACTCTGTGGTGGGTCTGTAGCAGTCACCCCCCCATAGTCAGCTGTTCATGGGCTACTGCAGCTGCGCTCCTCCAGGATGATGAAATCATATCAGTGGTGTTGCACCCACCTATGCCATTGATGACATTCACTAGTTAGTTCTAAATTTGCATTTTGCCAGACATATCCCCATGTCTTCTGTCAAGCAGAAAGGCACCATGTCGCCTAAGTATTTGGACAATTACATCATTCTGAGAGTCACTGAAGAGAGGTTTACAGGGATTAGGATTCTCAGGTGCCATAATCCTAGGTGACATAAAGCAAAAAAAGAATACTACACATAAATAAAAGTCCTGCTTATACATACATGTATGATTATTTTTTCATTATGACCCACTGAAGATACACAAAACGTCAGGTATTAAAATATAAAAGTATATGTAGTTGTAACATATCACGGTCACACACAAACCAAGGTTTGATCCAAAACAAGGAATAATAAGAGCAAACCTCTTTAAAAAGCTTTTAGTTGTTGCAATACACAAATAGAAGTTCCCCCAACCCCAAAACAACAGGAAAATTACATTTTGTGCCAAGCAAGAAATAACACATCAGTCAATTGTCATAATTGTTTTCTGAACAATTCTCAAAAAATGTGTACCCATTTACAACAGAAAAGCAATTTGCATACAATTGCCAGTCATGTCTGCCTGTGCCTAGCACTCCCCCAGAGGTGACTATGGGCCATCTTAGAAGCCTAACACCCCTGTGTTATGGACAATATAGAACATTTACATTTCACTGAAATAACATAGAAGAATGTAAGATAAACAGTTGTAACAATGACACTTATGATGAAAGTTAATAAAAATGTGTATCTTATAAAGTAAAATGCTCTTTAACTGAAAATTCAATGATACCTTATCAAGATCCAAAGTCTTCTGTACACATAAATCCAAAATAGTAGCAATCTTCTTCTGTGATGTGATATTCACATACAAATCTGTCCTCATCTTCAGGTTCCCTAGCTACATGGTTACCTTTTTATATTGTAGATTCAGCCTTGTGAGTACTATGAAGATGTAAATGAGGTGTGAACTCATTAGAATTACTAAATCCCAAACTTTTGGCTCCATGTAACAGGTGTAAACCTAGTGCAGGCACTCCCTCAGTGTTACTGGTTACAACTGTGAATGATTACTAGTAGGCAGAAGGAAACCACAACAGCAATTCAGACTCTCATACCTACAGTGACTGGGTCACCCAGGTTAAACTCGCAAAGTATAGAAGTAATTGTATTAAGGTATTAAATGGAAGTGGGCAGCTCATATTTCTCAGTTTCTATAATAATAGCCAAACCCCCCTGCCTTTACTGAAAAATGTATATTACAGTCATTTAATATCATCATACATTTTAAGGACAATGTTATAAAATGCCTTACAGATTGCATGTCTGAGATTACTGCTCAGGTAGTAGAAGAATGAATACAATACAAATAGAATACAGAGCTACATTGCTGCCAATAATACTTATAAATGGTTGTGTGATCAGTCATTGCACTAAATATGTAAGTAATGCATGTACAAACAACCGAGAGTGTACAAGTGTTATATGTCTTGTCAATACTGTGGATGAAATGGGACTTGCTTGTATGCATAAAAATTTGCATTCCTCCTGGAAAGCTGTTTCTGTGGCAAAGAGGGATAAGACACCCTTACTGTGTTTTGTAGGTTCATTGTTGTGTAGAGTCAAACTGCAAAAAACTACTGAAAAACAACAAAAAATAGGCAGGCAACAGTAATTCTTAATCTTTTATGGTTAGCACTTTCCTCAAGTATTCTTACACTCAACTTCATCAGACACTAGTTAAACAAATGGTAGCCATATTTAAAACAAAATTTAAAACCAGATTCATAGTCACATGTTCAGTGACTATGAATCTGGTTTGAAATATGGCTACCATTCTTTTAACTAGTGTCTGATGAAGTTGAGTGTAAGAATACTTGAAAGCACTAACCATAAAAGTTTAAGAATTACTGTTGCCTGCTATTTTTTGTTGTTTTTCAGTAGGTTCATTGTTGTGACAGTTAAAATTCAGCCTTGTATAAAAATTTGTAATGTGTGCTAAAATTTATTTTGTAATGTTCTTTATGTTTTTGGTTTGTTTTAAATATTAATATTTGTGTGATGTACTGCTTAGTGCAAATACAACAAAATGGATAATTACATTTCATGTAATGTAGTACTATGATAAATATTGCATAAATTACACCTGTAAATCAAGTGTGTGTGTAGCCCACCTGGTAAACACAATGAATCACACAATATATACTATCTGTACATCATTGTTGAAGTCCCACATTTATCTTTTAAGGATGAAACCTAATAAACACTTCTTAGATGGATAATATAGGTGAGCTTTGCCTGCCATGTTGGCATGTCGCTTACCTTCATGCAAACATGTTCTAATGGACAATGCAGGAAGCAGATATCATAAATATCAAAAGGGATGATACAGTGTTACTACTTTTGCTGACCATCATGCAATCCCACTAAGCAGCATTGCGTGACAGTCAGGAACAGTTGCATGTCTTGAACACCTGCAGACAGGAAGCAAACAGTAGTCAATTTCAAAATTGATACATTGTTGCATCTTTTGTTTACCATCGCACAAACTTGCTAAACAGCAAAGCACAATGGTCAGCAAGCTTCCTGCAGGTCCAGAACACCTGCAGACAGGAAGCAGACAGTAGACAATTTCAAAACAGATGTAGTGTATCATGTGTGCTTGTCACCACGCAAACACTCTAAGCGGCATTGGGTGGGGGTCAACACACAAACATAGTAATGAATGTGAAAATATACAGCTGCTGTCTAGTTGTTCTTCTGGCAGCAGTTGTAAGTCAAGGGTTATAGTACAGGTGAGCATGGGTTCTAATACAGCTAAGGCCAATCTTTTCTTACTGATGTTCCACTTTAGTTTACACAAATGTTAACAGTAGAAAAATACTTACACATAGGAATAACTATCTATAGCATGTGCTTTGAGCATACACATGATATCAGAGATATATTACATGTGTAAGTGTGAGCATCAGTACAAGTATGGTTCTACGAGTACACAATTATTTTCTCAACATTCATGTTACACACATACATGGTTAAACACTCAGCTCTTTATTGTATATGTATAACTAATGAGTAAGTATGGCAAACAAGATCTCTGTTGCAATGAGCACTCTGCTCTGTAATAACTATAAAAATACACCTGTAGTCCAACCTTTACTGTTACAATTGCTATTAAGTTAATGCTCACAATACAGGTGAGCCAGGGTTCTAATCTTGCACACCTACAATTTTATTAATGCTTCTCCACTTAATTGTATAAAATAGTAAGCAATGTAAATATAATTATAAAAAACAATAAATATCTATAGCACTAGAACTAATATGAATTAATGTGTGACTGAGCGTATACCAACAATTATATTTCTGTAATTATATTTGTCTTTTCTGGCCTTGGATGGATTTCAGACTTCAATGATACTCATGAAGATATAAACCAGTAACTTGTCAGGTCACACACATACATGGTTATCCCCCTCACTCTGTCATGCATATCTATATATAATTAATTTGCATGTCCAAGAAGCACTTATTCTGTGGCAAGCATGGAAAATCTCCTATGTGGTATATTATGTTTTATCTATTTTGCATAGGCTTGAATCCCACATTGTACAGATTAATTTTATCAGCGTGCAAAGCCACACAAATGTGCCAGGTCATGAAATATATGCCCACAATACATGTCTGCAAAGTTAAATCAAATAACAGATGCAGCCGTAACCGACCCATAACTTAAAGCAAACTGTCAGATTAGCCTTCCTGTTTCAAAAACTACTTTCCTCTCTGTTTGGTACTGTTGTTATCTTCTTAACATTGTGCAAATTCATTTGGCATGGTTGTTTGGGTGTGAGCACTAGCACTAAATATGATAACATGAATTGGTAGGAAAACTCTCTTGCTGTTTGCCCTGAACAGATATGTCTGGAGCTTGCAGGGAAGGTGCCCAATTTAGGTCTCAAAGGTCGAGTGTAGAAGAGTCCAGAATCTTTATTGGGCTCCTTGTAAAGTGCCACAGCTGAAGGATGCTGTAGGGAGACTGTACTAAATCTCAGTACAAATCTGAGGTTTGGAATTGTTTTGCCAAGGTTGTCTTCTGTGTGACTGGCATTACACGCACTGAAGAGCAATGCAGGCACTGCTATAATGACCTTAAAAGGTGCAAGCAGGATACATTCAAACAGTGGCTGGATGCTATTAGGAATGCTGACATCCCACAGTTGTGTAAATTTAGCAGTCATCTACAAACTTGGTCAGCCATAGCCCACTGGTTTTGGCCTGCACCTCAGAAAAGCATATCCCAAACAACAGAGGCCCGAGACTGATCCCTGGGGTACAGTGCTCATTACGAGTCTACTGCTTCAGGTGGCTTCCCCCGTTTTGACTAGGTGGGTTCTATCAGTGAGCCAGTTTGCTACCTGTCTGGTAACATATGTATACTTACACAACTGATGTTAAAATTAATAGGTTAAGTTTTTCTAAGAAAGACACATTCCCATGTGGGGCTTGTTCTATCTGTCCACTTGTTGTTAATACTTTTTTAAGTATTAAGGGATTTAAATTTTATCCAAATCAGAGTTTTTCATGTAATATTACTAGTGCTGTATATGTTTTTAAATGCCTCTGTAATAAATTTTATGTGGGGGAGACTATAAGGATGTTTAAAGTAAGGATCGAAGAACATGTTAGGGACTTAAAAAATGATAATAAAGATAGTCCATTAGCCCTTCACTTTAAATATTACCATAATAGCGATTTTAGAATTTAAAAAGGTTGTGTTTTGGAACATGTTAGTGTGGCTTTGGGGTAATTAACATCTGTAATAGATAATTTGCTGTATAAAGAAGCTTTATTTATAATGAAATATGCTACTCTGATCCCTAATAATCTGAACACTGATTTTAAATGGAAATATATAATTAATTATTTTTTGTTAATTGTTTTATTGGTGGGTGTGTTGAGTTGTGCACACACACACACACACACACACACACACACACACACACACACACACACACACACACATATATATATATATATATATATATATATATAGAGAGAGAGAGAGAGATGGGGTTTTGCTCAGCCATAGGACTCTTTACTACTTGAGTGTTTGCCTACTTCCCATTAAAGTACACTGACTCTTACATTTGTCTCTCTGACCCTAATTTTTACAGGTATAATTTGTACCTTTTTGACTTTCTAACACTCAGACATAGATTTCTGTTGAAAGTTTAACTTACTTGTCTGACATTTGAACAAGTAACCCTTGTATAAATCCTCAAAATTGTATACTGTTGGTCTGTCTTTCCTGCTAAACATAAGTAGAATTAAAGTGTTGAGTGCAAGTAACGTTACAGTGCTGAGTGCAGATTTTAGGCCCTTACATTCAACTTACCTCTGGTGTTGGTGTCTTGAGTCAATCCAAGGTATTCCTCTAACCCCTCCTACTGCCTTATCTTTTCCCCCACCCCCCTTTCTCATACAGGTTAAATTGCTACAACTTAGTACAGGCATTGGTTCATCCTCGCTTCAGTCGCGCTTGCTTCGCACCCCACCCTGCCCCCAAATACCTCCAGCCCCTTGTGCTGCTACATTTATTGGTACTAGAAAACACCTCCACTGTTTTAAACCAATCAGTAACAACTTGTCACTCAACAGCACCACCCTCAACTTCATACCACCAGTCCTCCAACTCTACTATTCCTTTTGCCTAAGTTTCAAGTCTCATTCAGTAGGTATGCTATCACCCAAAATAGTCTTACTAACGCTACTTCTACCTTTTTTACTCATCCCATATCTCCTAACCATCTATGAATATCAGGATCACACAGGTTTCCACTACCCTAATTTCCAATATCCAACCCATCTACAACAGATAATAATGCAGCCTTACTCACTCCCCTCATGCTTACCTCCTTACTCCTAAATACTACCATCTTACTAGTCCTAGTTACATTAGTCCTAAAATTAGACACTATTGCAAAACTTTATTCAAAATCTTAAAACTCATTCTTGGGAAACACTACAACCTCACAAAGGATGGCAACATCAACCCAAACCCTGGTCCATCCCCACCTGTTAGCCCTAATCCCCCTTCTAAATCCTCTACCACCATAGCTCCAACAAATAGACCTCCTAACTCACTGATGGCCTGCCATCTAAACATTAGGAGCATAAATAACAAAACTCAGCACCTGCATGCCCTCCTAGCTGTTCATTCCTCAGATATATTATGCCTAATAGAAACGTGGCTAAAGCCTGCCATCAAGGACCATGAGATTCTGCCACCAGGTATAGTATGTTTCGACTGGACTGTACTAGCAGAAAGGGTAGTGGGGTAGCCATACTTTACAAGTCTACCCTATCTGTCAGCATAGACACCCAACAACCACCCCAGTTCAATAATGCTGAAATTATGTCAAAACTACAAAATAACAAAAACAAACATGTAAACAGTGTATGTGCTACATTCCCCCAGGGGGGAACACAGAAACCTTAGAAGACTTCTTATATTGGTTATCCAATAACTACTCCCAAGAAACAATTGTTCTTGGGGGTTTCAACATTGACTGGAGCACTTGCTCTTGTGAAACCCCCACAACCCACATAAACCTCTATGGATTTACTCAAATAATAACCTCCCCCACCAGGACAGGAAAACCCAATAACAAGGAAGGTACCCTAGACTGAATACTCGCCAATACCCATCTTCAATCTTATAAATCAGGCACTTTGCGTGATGACCTAAGTTACCACTGTCTCACCTATGTGATCAAGCTCAAAGTAGACTGCTCCTACCAACCCACCTATAGAACATTAAGAAACAACAAGAATTTTATTCTCACCAAGTTTCAAAATGAACTTAAGGCGTGCAACTGGTCAGCACTAAAATGTCTCCCCCTAGATGAAGCAGTAGCATACTTTAACACAAAACTCCTTGCTATTCTTAACTCCCATGCTCCCAACCACTCTATTAGAACCAAAGTTAATATTGCACCATGGCTTTCTAAAGATACCAAAACCAAAATTTCACTCAGAAACAAAGCATGGGCCACCTATCGAAAAACAAAAGCCCCACTCGATCAACTAAGATTCAGACAGCTAAGGAATGACACCAAAAAAATCCATAACCTTAGACAAAAAGAACCACTACTACCATCTACTGCAAAAACACCAAAACAAACCTCAAAAGTTCTGGGCAGGAATAAACAAACTACTCCACCCAGGCCAAACCGCCATTCCATCCTCCTCAGCTTCCCAACAAAAATCCCCAATAGACATTGCTAATAACTTCAACAGCTTCTTCACAGAGACTATCCAGTCTCTAGCCAGCCAACTCTCTCCCAATGGCTCTAATTCTAATGTAGCTACACCCAGTACCCAAACATACTTTACCTTCCAACCTGTTCCTACTCAATTTGTTCACGCCCTACTTAAGAAACTAAGACCCACCACTCTGGCTGCTGACCTCCTCCCAGCAGACTATCTGCAAAAGGCTGCTGAAACCATAACATACCTGATCTCAATCTTGATCAACAGTGCTATATCTGAAGCTACTGTACCCACTATATGGAAAATCTCCCATGTCATACCTCTCCATAAAGGAGGCAGTTCCGCTGAACTGTCAGACTTTAGACCCATCACTATTCTGTCACCTCTAGCTAAAATTATGGAGAAGTGTGTACACATACAGCTCATGCACTACCTCACACAGAACAAGATGTTGTCCAACTTTCAGCATGGCTTTAAGCCACACCACAGTACTACTTCTACCCTCCTCTCTTTCTCTAACATCATTAACCACAACCGCAATAATAACAAACTATCCTCAGCTCTCTTTTTAGATCTAGCCAATGCTTTTGACATGGTTGACCACAAAATGCTTATAAATACCTTGAAGGCCTTCTCCTTAAACAACCATGCACTCTAGTGGTTTCAATCCTACCTGCACGGCAGGCAACAGGCAGTCCTATGGCTGGACAAGCTATCATCTCGCCTACCTATCAAATTAGGAGTCCCCCAGGGCTTGATACTAGGACCCCTTCTTTTCTCCATCTTTATCAATGACCTTTGTTCAGTCATCCCAGATGCTACCTGCATTCAATATGCGAATGACTCCACCTTGATTTGTTCTGAAACCTCACTGGCTACTTTATTCACATTAACTCAAAATACCTTCAATACAGTGGAAAAATGGCTCTCCAATCAACATCTAATCCTAAACCCTAACAAAACTAAGTTGATCCTCTTCTCCCCCACATGCAGGACCTCCCTGCCATCCTTCAACATAACTGCTAACAATGGCACTATCATCTCCCCAGAAGCCCAAACTAAACTACTGGGTGTCATAGTTGATAGCAACCTGAAGTTTGATATGCATATCAATCAAATTATCAAAACCATTAACAAAAAAATTTGTCTCTCTTTACAGAATCAAACCTTTCCTTGCCCCACTTGCTAGAACTGCAATTGCCCATTCCCATCTGCTATCAACTCTTCTCTATGCCTCACGTCTATTCTCCAACTTAAACAAAACAGATCTTAATAAACTATCATCCTGCTATAACCACATTGCCAGATTTACTACTGGCACAGCCTACCGGACACACCACTGTCACAACCTAAATCGCCTAGGATGGCTTGAACTGCCAAGCCTACTGCAGTTCAACCAGCTAATAGTGGCAAATAAAGTCCTTTGCCAACCAGAAAATACACCTGCAATAAAAAATATTATCAGCTCCAACACCAGCACCCGGCCACTGTGATCATCCACTATACTCCTTGTTCAAACATACAAATCCAACAACTCAGGGGACTCTCTGTTTCCCAGCTCTGTTGGAAAAATATGGAACAGACTCCCAACTGACTTGACCCTAGAACCCTCACTAACTCAATTCAAAAACAAACTCAAGAAATACTTCAAAACTAATTGGTTATGTCCTTGCACTAACTCCGACTAGTGACCTCTCTATTTCTTAGGTGCCTTATCTTCAACTACTTTTAACTTTTTTAACCACTCCATTTCAGGAAGGGTTAATTGTATAACTGCTGCTCAGTGTGTTTTAAACCTGAATATAATGTTATGTATGTTTAACTTTGAAAATAATGTTATGTTTTGTAAAGTGTTTAATAATAAGTTAGTACTATATGTGCTAATTGCTGGTATTGCTTATGACTGTATTCTGCTTGAAACTAGCATTTACTAAATGTTTAATGTGAATTATTATCTTGGAGCTTTTCTCCCCAGGCCTCCGCTGAAAATGGACATGTATCCAGTCGGACTATTCCAGTCAACAAATGTAAAATAAAATTAAATAAATTATATATATATATATATATATATATATATATATATATATATATATATATATATATATATATATATGTGTGTGTGTGTGTGTGTGTGTGTGTGTGTGTGTGTGTGTGTGTGTGCGTGTGTGTGTCTTCTTGTAACTTGTGTATACTCCTTGAAGGCATCTGCCTAGGCACTAGAGATGAATAAATTAATTTACTGCATCTGTAGCTATTTGTGGTTCATTTCTTTGGTTTGTTTTTTGCCTTCTGGCTCTGTCTCTTAAAATATACCTGCACATTGAGAACACAACAGGAATTCTACCTCCACACTTTGCACATCACTTTCATAACAGGATATGTCAAACCGATCATATTATGATGGCAGCATAATCTATAAAAACAACTCTGACAAGAAAAATACATGCACGCTATCTTTTGCATATGAGAACTAAATAATTACATGTGTGATAAATTAGCACACCATCCATATTATGTGTGTGTGTTTATGCATGTGTACGTGTATGGGCATAGTCACAGGAACATCAGTTTGTATTCCACTATCATCACTCTAGTGGCATACAGAACTTTAATATTATGGCAGGCCTCCCAACAACTTCTTCCATACATCCAAAGATGGTGTCATATACTAATAAATTGTGCAGCAGCACTATAAAAGTCAAACATGTGCAATGGTGCTTGCATTAAAAATTGAGTTCTCAAGTTGATGTACTTAAGTAGGAGTTTTAATCTCACTGTGGTCAACTGGTATATGAGTGTATCTAGTCAGAAGAGCATAATTGATTATCCTACAGTCAGCAATGCAATCCCATGAGGTACAACTATTTTGACAGTTGTACATTTATTTATTTATACATTTTATTTTTATTTATTTTACATTTGTTTACTGGGAGTGTTCAACTGGATCAAAAAAGCCCATTTTCAGTGGAAGTCTAGGGAAAAAAGCTCCAATACATAGAAAAAAATGCAAGTTTACAACAAGAAAATACATAACAATAACTAGAAAAAAGTTGCACAAGAATGTATAATATGGTATATATATCACCCGATTCAAATACAATTCAGATAAACTGATTTTCAATGTATATATCAGAAGAGGTTATAGAAATTTACAGAGAGAAAAAAGTTTAGATGAAATATCAAGGGAGAAACAGAAAGAGATACAAGACAGGTGCAGGTAGTGGCTCTGCTCAACAGGGGCACAGGAAATTAACTTTCTTGGGTGGAGTAAGCCAGGGAACCTTGTTGGCTAGGCTTACTTAGGCCCTTAGGCCTATAGCCTAGTACCTACCTATGAACCTATAAGAAAGTCAACTAGATATAAGGAGATTAAGAGGAAGCTAGGGATATAGAGATATATTATCATGTTAGTTTGGTACAGCTGCAAAGTCAGTTGTTAGTAAGGTGTTCTTTTAATAGTTGTTTGAATGTTGAAGTATAAGTAGTATTAAGTATTACTTGTGGTAAGGCGTTATGTTGTGTAGCTACTTGGTGAGAGAATAAGGAGTCTCTGTGGCTGTTGTTAGACTTGATTAGTTGTAGTAGGTTTTTGTTGTTAGACCTTAGTGAGCGAGGTCAAGATTTGGATTGAACTAAGTCTTTGATAGCAGGGCAGCTTTTAGGTGGATAGTAGATAGTATAGGCAAAGTTTAATTGGTCAAAGGTAAGTAGATTGTGAAGTCCAAGCTATTTTAGGAGATGCAGCAAATTGCAATGGTGTGAACTGGAGGCAAATCTTGCTATCTTATTGTAGCAGGACTCAAATTTCTATAGATCATTTTTTTCTGAGGAAAGTGAAGATAGGGGATGAATAAAGTAGTAAAGAAAGGAGGTGAGTTCTGGCTATGGCTTGTCTAGTGGGGACAGTGAGGAAGGGTTTTATTCTATACAGATAACCTAACTTAATATGCACTTTCTTGATAGATGTTGCAAGATGTTTGCAAATCAATTATTATA
The DNA here is from genome assembly GCF_019279795.1 of Protopterus annectens. NCBI lineage: Eukaryota > Metazoa > Chordata > Ceratodontiformes > Protopteridae > Protopterus > Protopterus annectens. The sequence continues at coordinate 38,621,933 of NC_056740.1, forward strand.
GTATTGTTGGAAGAAGTGATGATAAAAAGGGGTATGGTGTGATGGTTTGTTGTGGGTAAAGAGCATAAGCTTTGTTTTATTGGGTTTAGAATACATTGGGAGTCAGAGATGTAGCATTCTATGTCTTTGAAGGTAAACTGGGTAGTGTGTTGGAGTGCAGATATGGAGGGGGCTAAACAAATAAGGGTAGAATAATCAGTCTATTGTATGATGGTAGCATTTTGTGAAGCTGTGGAAAGTTTATTTGTGAAGATAGAGAAAAGTAGCAGACCAAGTATTGATCCTTGTGGTACACCTACATTGATGGGTAAACGAGAAGATAGTTGATTATGCCATTTTACTGACTGCTGATGGTCTGTTAGATAGCTTAAGAACCAAGCGAGAGTGGATTGTGAAAGGTTTTGGGATGCTGACTCATTTAGGAGTTTCTGATGACAGACTGTGTCAAAAGCTTTTGACATGTCCTGAAATAAAGAGGATACTTGGAGTCCATTATTTCTAAGCTGGTTAATGGTATTAGTAAAGCAAACAAGTAAAGTGGTGGTACTATGCTTTGGCCACCTGAAGTCATGTTGGGATGAAGATAGCAGATTGTTGTTTTGAAGGTATTATAATAGTTGTATATGTATGCATTTTTCCAAAGTTTTGCATGGGAGGAGGGTATTGGCCTATAGTTATTGAGTTCAGTAGATGCACCACCTTTGTGAAGGGGGACGATGTGTGCAATTTTCCCTAATTTTGGGATGCATTGCTCTTTGATGGACTGGCTGATTAGGACCAAGATTAGAACACAGACAGCATCCACTGCAATTTCTAAGAAATTCATTAAGAATTGGTCTACTGTAAGTGATGATGGATTAAGTTTAGATAGCAACTTCTTAATGATACTAGTTTGAATTGGTTTAAAAGAAAAATGGTTAAGGCTATTTGGGATTTGAGTTGGTAAGGATGGGTGGTTATTACATTTGCAGTGTAATAGGGATAGTATGCAGTTAATGAAATAAGAGTTGAACTGGGAGGCTATGGTATCTGTGTAACTGGTTGTGGTAGGGACAGGAGGTGTGATGTGACCTAGCTTTAGGAGGTTATTAGTGGCATTTCAGAACTTCTGGAGATTATGTTGGAACTTATTTTGTGTGGTTGCATAGTATACTATATTGTCTAGTTTGATTTGTTTTTTGGCTTGGTTGCATAGTTAGTGATACCTAAGCAAGGTTGTTTCTTCTTTATTGTTTGGATAGAGGAACCAAGTTTTATCACTTAGTTTGAGAAGCTTATTGATTTCTTTGTAAGTTATGGTATGTGTTTTGATTTAGTATGAAACTTTCTTAATGGAGCTGTATTATCTAAGATATTTAGGAATTTGGCATTGAAGTATTCAACAGCCTGATCTAGATGGAGGTGCTTGAGGGGGGTCCAGTCACATTTCTGTAGAAAGCTGTTAAAGATATCTGGTGATAAATTATTTTTGTTGCATATGTATTTATACATTATGCCTTTACTTGGATAGATACATTATCTAAGTAGGTCGGTTGGATTATGATCACTTAGTTTGCCTGGGAAACATCCAGATTGGTTTAGAGGGAGTTTGTTAGGGTCCAGTCCAGTATATATTGTTTTTATATATGCTTGGCAGTCCAAGTAGGGGAGTGCATTAGGTAATGGAAACCATGGAGGTTGATAAAGTTAATTGGATTACTTGAAGTGAACAAGGATGAATTTAGGTTAAAATCCCCATTATTATGGTTTCTTGACTATATGTGGAACTGATGCAGCAGAGACGATTTTCAATAGTGGATGACTTGTTTCCAGAGGGTATATATTTTGCTATTAAAATTATACTTTTGTTGGGGTTGATATTGAGGCAAGTGGTAAGGATTTCCAAATGATTTTGTATTGGGTAGCTTGTTATTAGCTGTTCTAGGTAGGGACTGTCTTTGTATACTTTGGCAATGCCCCCTTCCCATTTATGGGTCATGTGAAGCCTATGGATATTGTGCATAGGGGTTAGTATTTTAGTATCTTGTATATAGGGTTTTAGCCAGGTTTCTATTATTATTAATGTGTCTGAAGCATATTGGGAGAGGTTTGCATATTGAGAATACTACATAGATTCATATTAATAATATTGGTTTTGTGATGGGAGGGCCTGTATTGGGGTATATGTCACCGCTAAGCTTTATGTGAACTGAAATAATCTGGTGTGGGTTAGTGTATTTAATTAGTAATTTGAAATATTTGTGTAAGAAGTTGTCTTTGTACATATTTAAGTGAGAAAAGTTCAGTAGTTGTATTGCTAAATAGGTATGGGGAGATAGTAATGTTGAGTGGTGGAGTGTGAGGGGGGTGTTGTGAGAGGGTTGGGGGTAACATGGTGGTGATAGTCTGTAAGATGATAAGATGTGGTAAGTAATATACATAGTATAGAGAGGTGGGAAGAGATAGGATTTGCGATAAAGGTTTTCATTTTTATAGTTAAAGTGAGGTAAAACAAATAATAGTGCTGAAAGTGGTTTAAGGATGTGGAGGGAGTATCAGCGGGTGGGAGTACTAAATTGTTGGGTAGGGTTAGTAGTAATGGTGGGGATGGTAGAAGGTGTGATTGGCTGATTGGAAAAAGGGTGTGTCAGGAGGTAGGTATAAATTAAATGAAAGGGGGTGGGTGAGAATGGGCATAGAGTAGGGGAGTGGAGTTAGCTCGAGCATAGTGAGGGCAAATGGAGTGGGTAGAAACACTTGAAATACCTCAGAAACAATCTATTCAGTTAATTTTTGGGTGTGTTTTTAAAATATATTAATTCTATTTCCTGAATATTTTTTTTAAGTAAACACTTAGCAGGCACTTGTGATAGATTTTCTTTCTGTTTTTTAAAGACAATTTACTATTGTAGTCTTTCTGAATGGCGGTGATAAAATTTAAGTTTACTGGATGGGATTAAGTAGGAAGGGGAGATAGTTTACCCTGCTGACAACCTGGGACATGCTCACAGATGGGTACACAGTGCGAATAAAATACTTTATAGTTTTACATACCGAGGTGAACTGACACTGCAACGCCATCAATGCTTGTTGAATAATTATTCCTGGTCCTGCACATTTCTGTACTGCTTACGGTAATGGAGACTGCAGGGGTGGCCCATCAAATGGAGTTGCTGGCCTGATGAACTGTGGAGTTAGGGGTTAAGGCTAATTAAAAAAAAAAAAGATAAAGAGTAGAAAGCATAAATGAATGGATGATACAGATGTGTGGTTAAGTAAGAAGATAACATGTCTGCACATGTAGTTAAGTAACAATATAACATGCCTACACATCCATTTAATTGAGGCCTCCCCAACATCCAATGCTGATGTCATCCACTATAAATTGTCCAGTAGCATTGCAGAAGTTAGATGTGTGCCTTCTGTAGTCTGTGTACTTTGCTAGGAGGGGGGTTCTAATCTCACTTCAGTCAACTGGTGTGTGTGTGTGTGTGTGTGTGTGTGTGTGTGTGTGTGTGTGTGTGTGTGTGTGTGTGTGTGTGTGTGTGTGTGTGTGTGTAGTCAGAAGGGCATAACTGTGTATCCTACAGTCAAGAATATAGTCCCATAGAATACAAACATTTTGACTGTTGTGCATGACTACACATCCATATAATTCAGGAATTCCAGCATTTCCTCTGAAACATCCAATGATGACATCATCCATTAGAAACTTTCCAGCAGCATTATCAAAGTTAGACTTGTACTGTGGTGCTTGTGCTAAATACTGAGTTCTGTAGTTAGTATACTTAGGTAAGGGTTCTAATCTCACTCTGCTCAATTGGTATGTGTGTTTCTTCAGTTGGTTGACACACAAAAGACCATTTTACACCAGCATGTGGGACACTGCTGCTTCCATCCTCTTCTCACCAGACACTTTTGATGTCATCAGTTATAAAGTGTTGTCCAAAACTGCAAAAGCTAGACTTGTACTATGGAAATTGCTTTAAGTACAGTGTTCTGTAAATAGGTAGCAGTTCTGTGGTCATTTGCTGTGTTTGTGTGTTTGTTCAGTTGACTGACATACAATACACCATTTTACACCAGCATGTGGGACCCTGTAACTATCATCTTCTTCTCAGCAGACACTGCTGATGTCAACAGTTATAAAGTGTTGTCCAACACTATAAGAGCCAGACTTGTGCTGTGGTACTTGCATTAAGTACTATGCTTTGTAAATAGGTAGGGATTCTGTTATCACTGCAATTAATTGGCGTTTGTGTGTGTGTGTGTGTGTGTGTGTGTGTGTGTGTGTGTGTGTGTGTGTGTGTGTGTGTGTGTGTGTGTGTGTGTTCAGTTGGTTGACATACAAGAGACTGTTTTACACTAGCATGTGGGATAATGTTACTAACATTCTCTTCTTACTAGACACTGCTGATGTTATCAGTTATAAAGTGTTGTCCAACACTATAAAAGCTAGACATGTGCTGTGGTGCATGTGTTAAGTACAGTGATTTATAAGTGGTTAAGCTGGGGTTCTAGTCTCACTACAGTCAATTGTGTGTACATTCAACAATTACTATGGTGACAATTTTAAAATGATATGTGAGTCGACAGCTATGTCAAATCCTAACCCAAACATCTTGTTGTAGCATACAGTGATCAAGTCTCATATATAACATGCACTCTGACAGCATTTAAGACAAACCTGTGCTGTGGTAGTGACACTAACTACTGGGTTTGCAAACCAGTTTACCTACACATATAAGTGTTCTAATCTGACAGCAGGCAATGCATGTGTCAACACATATAACTGTCACTTCTGAGACAATTTTACATAGGGATGTGTCCTACACTCTTCACAACACATTCTCCTCAGCATAAAATGATGCTATCATATTCCATAAAGTGCAATGTGACAGTGTTATAGTCAGATATATGTTGTGTTGCCACTATAACATGGCATTCATATTCTATACCTTCACAGGTGTTACGTGGAAATCAGACCCGGTCTACTGCTGTGTGTGTGTGTGTGTGTGTGTGTGTGTGTGTGTGTGTGTGTGTGTGTGTGTGTGTGTGTGTGTCTGTTTTATGATACATTATGGTCATTGTATAATCTCTGAAATCACTCTTCATTTCACATAGCACCATGCATTGAACATCCTTCTTTTTCCTCTGATCACATGACATCTTTCTTGCAGAGGAGTGGAGGATGTCCTCATGTCGAATATATTTACACATCATGAAGCAGAGTCCTTCCATGAGCTTCTGTGAGCCATTGTTAGACCACTGCATGTGTTTTTGCTATTTCTATCATGGTGTGGTGCACATGTCCAGTATGGACAGTGGCAGGATGTATTGCAATCCAACAAATATACACATATGGGCAATAGTCTTACTGTCTTCCATAATATAGATGCAAGGATTTTTTACATGGCATAATAATGGTTAGAAGTTAATGTGATATTAGCCATTAGCTTAATAATGTCCTTTGACTCTATGAACAGTTGACATGTCAATGTTGCTGTCATTGACATGCTATATTGAAGTCTGGATGTACAGTATGGCTACAAGAGGGTATCACAGTCTATGATGTGAACTAATGTATTGATGGCCATTGCTGCTATTGTGTGACATGCTCCTTCTACAACAGCCATAGTAATATGCCTCCTGAGAACTGTTGATATGGTATGATTCACTTTTACATATATTGTTGGTTTATTAGAACATGTGTTTTTCTAGTGGAGTAGATCAACCTTCTACACAGTTCACATTCCGCCATCACAGTGACATTTTCAGCATGACAGAGGTGGGCATGTGTCTACATACCATCAATAAATGTTCTGTGACAGACATCAACATAAAGTCATATTGATTACATGATCACCTAGTCTTGTCTCATACATGTGTTGTAATGCTGTGATATACACAGTCAGTGTATCACATGTTTTGATTCAATTGTAACCTTATGGAATTCATTGCATGTGCAGTGGTGTTGCTGTTCCCAAGGATTACTGAGGTGGTCAGCAGCACCACTGTGTGAGTATTAGCATTTTTGTCAGGAGATGTTCTGTATGAGCCACAAACAATTGATTTCTAATGTGTCCTGATATGACATCAAACCTCTCAGACTTAACTTTCTCCTGAAAAACATATAGGCATCTGTTGTGCAATTGATGTAAGTATGTGACACTGGTGCAGTTGTACGACTGTGGGCATAGTACCAGTGTGTGGAATGTGATGAATGACCAAGGTTGTATTTAGAGGTCTTTTCAGAAATCAGTTATTCCAATAAATGTGAAATTTTAAGGGGAATACACAAGTAAGCACAGACTGGTGTGTGGATGCCACCAAACATACCCAACCACAGGAAACAGACAATCTGCTAGTTGACAGTTTGTGTCACACATCAAACTCTTGTTGCCACTGGCCATCAGCCAAAGTATACATGCAAACATTACTCAGTTTTCTTTTTTTATTTTTTTTTTATTTTTGTTATTTATTTATTTATTTTATTTTAAGGAGGGCAGTTCATCTGTGAGCTCTCTTTTGGTAATAACACGGAATCAATTGCCCTGCAAATTCACATATTGCCTGTAGCATGACTTAAACATGACCTACCAGACACAGTTTGAGCTGTACTTCAAAACAGTCTCCAGACAACCTATGTTTCCACAAAAGGGTGTACAATAACATGAATCTTCTGACTAGGGGGGGGCATCACCTGATGCATGCATATATAGGACCATTTTGACTCTCCTCATCTGTGAGGTAGAACAACAAGTCATCATGGACCTTCTCTAAAAGGATACAGGTAATAGCCCAGCTGTGCACCAAACATATGTATGATTTGCTCAGGTTATGTCTGTTTATTGCATCTGTTAGATGTCCTCAGGAAAGTCAACAAGGGCATACATGATGACAGCACGATCAACCTGCATAACTTGACCAGGCCAGGCATTTGACACAAATCCACACTGAGGTATTAATGAGAAACTGTCACAAGCAGCCATAAACATTTACATCACCAAGTGGGTAGACCACTGGTTCACATACATGACAGATGAATTTGTTGAAGTGTGTGAAGTCACCTATATCTAAAGTCCAGTGATCAGGTCCACAACTCAGAGCTCTGTGCTAGGCCCTTTACTACTCATTATTTAAGTCTCAGATATCAGGACTGACTTATCCTTTGTCCAACCAGCTTTGTGTTTTTTGTGGGGGACTGCAGATTGTGCACCATCACTGAATCCAATTGTGGTACTGGTATAATACAGACAATATCAGCATGCACAAAGGAATGCTGCACAACCATGGAGACACAGCAGATGAACAAAACTCATGGTGGGATTAGTTACTTTATAAAAGTAAATACACAAGCTAATTATAATACAGACAGTACACCCATATGAGCAGACCAAGTAGTATATGACCTGTGCACTCAGGAAGATGGTATGCTGAATGTCCATGAGCATGTGCCCACAGTGGTGACTAATCCCTTGTATGTAATACCATTCCTAATTATGTGCAGGACACCCATATCAAGGGGCATTACAGTTCCATAGTTCTCAGCCCTCATTACACCAATAAGTGAGTACAATGCACCCTTTTTCATGTACCTCTCAACACATCTTCCAGAAATGAGTTACTCAAGTGTACCACATTTGCCACAGTGACCCCCCCCCTCCCACATACACACATCTTATCAGCCATACCTAAGTATTCTTTTTGTTGTATAAACATTAGTGGTGTGGAACCCCCATCAAGGTATTTTACAAGATGTATGTGTGATAAGTATTCTTGCATTACACACAGTAAATACATAGCTGACTGATAACATTGGTGACATGGGTTACATTCAGGACAATGTGGATTTGCTATATATATGCCATGCACACCTGTTAACTAGTCAGGATTGCTCATAATTTCAAATTCAGGTGCAACATTCCTAGAATTCATCTGTGTGTGTCTTTTTAATACATATACTTCCCCTGAATAATTGTTTATGCACCCATGCTGATCATTTTTAAAATATTATTCAGTATGCCTGAAATAGGTTTTCAGACTACTCCGCACTGTATACACTTTCATGTAAAGTGCTCGAACTGTATAGATTGCTTTATTAAAAACCCTGGTGGTCATTGTGGCTTTCCGTGCAATTTTACAAAACTGGTTTGCCCATAGATAAACAGGTATACATATCTGCAGGTGCCTGTGTTGCTTAACATGGTTTCCTAGACAGCAACAGTTTTGCTGACTATGAAACCACTCTCATTTACATTTAAGGGAGATACACAGCATGCACACACAATTAGTGCTACTGCCCATCGTGCAAACATATAAACTCTGTGCAGGCTTTCAGCTAAGCTAAGCTTACACATATTTTATTGACTCCCCAGGAAACATTGGATAGTTAATGCTATTCATAGGTTAATGGCAAACAGGCAGTAAAAGAGAATGTTATACAAAAATATTGACTAACATTTATAGGTTTGCATGCCCTTAAATAGCCCCATGGGCAAACTGGTGAGTATTAAGTTCATTCAATGATTTAACATGGGGACAGGTAGGTGATTGAAACAGTAAGACTAGAAAAAGTGGAGGCAAGTGGGTGAATGAGGAGGTTATACTTGAATAAAATCTTAAGGAGATATGGAAGACTATTATAACTATGACAGGTAAAGAATTCCATTGAACTTTTTTGAATTTAAATAAATGTTGGATTTGATAACAAAGTAAGGGGATGTTGTTTCAAGTTTTTAAGACAACCACTGCAAAAGGATAGTTGCAATTTTTGTTATTGGACTTCAAAGAGATTAGAAAAAGTTTGGGTTCCACAGATGGATGTCTTTCAGACTGACAGAAGACATATCTGTTATTGAATAGCTCATGGGAGAATAGTTGTCATATTCTAGCTAGTGTAGTTGCATAAAAAGCACACACTGATAAGTTATGGCTTTGAGGTCAGTCAGAAATGTTGTTACTGTATTATTGTAGGCTTCCTGTGATTTTCAGAAAGGCTATCATTTACATTTATTAGAAGGATAAGTGATAGAGAAGAGAGATGGTGGCAGTTATTAAACAAGGGGAAATCATTCAGATGGCTTAGTATGGTAAAGTCCATCTAGTTTTCAGCTTCTTTGGAGAATGGCAAATGTAATATGGAGATGAAATATGAGGCTCTTTTGACACTGGATAACTTAGTAGAAGCAATGATTTGTATGGAATAGTCACCCTTGAAGTAGATATGTAGTCAAGACATATCACCGGAAAAGATAATATATGGGCTTAATAAAATTATCTGATTGAAAAGGAGAACTGAGAGCATGAGCCAAGCCTCAAGATTTAAAAATCTTAGCTGGAAGTGGCTTGAGATTTGTTGAATGTCAGTTGTCCTGATGACACTGGTGAAATCATCTGCATTAATGTTAAGCAAGACATAGAGAAGGGATACTTTGACTGGTGCTTTTGTATCAAAAAGACATGAATGCATTTTCTATCATTTTAACTAAGCAGGAGAAAAGGATTATAGAAAATAAGGTGCCATACTAACAGAGAGCTAGATGGTGCTGCGGTAGCACTGTCGCCTCACAGAAAGACATCCCGTTTGATTCTCAGCTAGAGCATCTTCTGTGTGAAGACATGCGTGAATGGGCGTACCTTCATTGAAGGTTGTGCATCAGGGCTGGCAACTCGGCACGTAAAAATCTACTGCCAATCATTAGCGGACCAGAGTTCCGCTGTGGCGACCCCTAACCGGGAAAAGCCGAAAGACACAACAATAACTAATAGAGAGCTACACTGTTCAAAATAAGTAGAAAAACACATTTTTGTCATGAACAGAGGCATGAAAGAGGATTTTAAGCAGTGGTTAATAAAAGATGAGACAGCACAGGCTGAATAGTCACGCCACAAGACAAATTTTCTGAGTGGAAGTTTTCCATTATGGAACCTGATGGTTTGTGATTATTTTCAGAGGTTTCAATATGAGTCTGCTGCAGACTGGTCAGAAATACACAGGAGCCAGAAAAGGTGGAACAGAAAAAGAAAGTCAGGATTTTGACTTGTGGAAAGCTCAGAAAATGAGTACAACTGCAGAGGAATTTAACAAAATTGGTTGCAGCAGCTGTTTTGGAGAGGGACTAGATCACTGGACTTAATAGCTTTGAAGATATTTGAGGTGGCTTGACAAAATTGCTTGGTGATGTACTGTTCTCTTTTGTGGTACTACTTCACTGTGTTGAAGACAACAGACTTTATTATAAAGTTCTATATACTGTGAAGGAACAGAACTGGTCATTTGATGCTTTTTCCTTGATTAAGCTGGCAAATGTATGGCAGCTGTCGTGTCTTTATTAATCCAGGGTAGATAACTTCACCTTTCATGGTCCTCATAGGATTATATTTTACTCTGTTATTTTCATCAGAGGTCAACAAGCATTGAAATCCCATTATGCCCTGCCCCCCCCCCCCCCCCAGTGATAAGAGAAATGCCTTTCAAATGTTCCGTGCTTTTCCATGTGACTAGTCCTATCAGTGGTCTGTGTCTGTTCCTGAAAACAGTTCACAAGCAGAGCAGACAGATGCCCAGATGCTGTGCAGTTGGCCTGGCAGACTACAGATTAGCATTCTTGTTTGCAGTCATTAAGATGTGAATAGTAGAATGTAAATATTTGGCTTCTAAGACTGAAATTGTGTTATGTACAGGAGGTTTCTTTTCCCCGAGTTGTATTAATTCCAGAGTTGGCATAAAGTGTCAGGGATGTGGGATGCAGGGGGCTTGATTTGTCCCCTTTCAAAAATACATTTTCTTTTTCTGTCTATTGGATCTAGCTTAATGGCTCCCTTCTTTCACCCAATCAGCCCATTTGTTCCTATATCTGAAGCAAAAGACATGCACTCTCCAGCCTGGGTATGAGCCTTTTGCCCCATTTATTCTTGGTTGGAGGGCCTAATAAGCCCATTTGTAACCCAACAAAGCAAAGCCTGAACTTTAGAGAGCAGGCCAGGCTGTTAGACTCTACTCCCCTTGCCTCATCACTCATCAGATCTCCTTCTCACAGTACCTCACTAGATTTCTGATAGTGCTGCAGGCCATGAGGTACATGCGTGCCTTCACCTACAGGCTTAGCTTGACTACATGGCAGCATATTCTGTGCAGAGACAAATTCCATGGGTGCTACATCTAGTCCACCGAGGTGAAAAGCCAGAGACATCTCTCATCCCTGACGATGGGCAAGCCAGCAACAGCCACTCATTCCAAACCTCTGTACCCTAGTCATTCCAATGTTCATGCCACTAGCTGAAAATGGGTCATATGCATACAGTCAGAGCTTTATCACTCTGTTCCATGAGAGAAGAATAATGAAGCCCTGCATCACAAGAGAAGTGACAAAACAAGCATCTTTTAATGATTTTTTAACCATGACTGTTATTCATTGTTGTTTACTTGCAATGTTTCATGATTGCACTTGCAAGGGTTGATCTGTATCTCTCTCTCTCCATATATATAGAGAGAGAGAGAGAGAGAGATAAACGGAGCGATAGATATCATTCTATATTAGTTGCATTCTTTGCTTTAAAACCAATGAATGAACAAATGATCCTCAGGGTAATTTAGATCATTATGCTTGTTTAATGCTGACATATATGATATTCACTTAGCTCTCTTATGTGCTCTTCTTTTGTTAACATTTTATGTGATATGTGTTTAGCCTTTCATCATATTCTTGAAGTTCAAAACAAGCTTAAACTGCTAGTCTGGGTCAAAGAATGAAGCTTGCTGCATTCACAGATTGCAATAACATTTGAGAAAGAAGAGAAGCATATTTTTAAATTAGTATTACATCTGGGACACATTCTGTTATCAGGAACTTTACATTTTTAAGGACTGTTTCCATCAAAAAGACTTTTATGTAATATTATGGTTAGTCTCCCCCACCCATTAGTGCTATTTAAATCTCTTTTCCGTCTTAGAAGAAACATTAATTTTCTCTCTCTCTCTTTTTAGCTAAGTCCATATGTTTGTAAAGCCTGACATATTCCCTAGTTTAACAAGTGACATTGTACTTGCTCTTTTAAGACTGTTAAGAATAAAAATGTTTAATGATTAACATGAATGCTCCATTAAGATTATGAAAAATATGCTTACAGAAGAGATGGACTGGGATTTCTGCACAGTTCCTGTGCCATATGCTGAATGTTTATGGTCTTTCTTCTCAGCAGTATTACATCACTGAGCTGCTTATAGTTGAATTAACTGCTATCACATATTGCTTTTGTAAAAGGTCCCTTTCGGAAGCGGCCTGTAACATTGTTTTATTTGTTTAAGGTGTATTTGTGTCTGCATACATACACATAAGGACCTGTTAAAACAAAATACATGTGAGTCATGATTTATAAGTGATGCAAATTGGTAACCAGTCTAATCTTGGGAATCAGAAAAACAAACGTATAACATTTATTATTTTTGTGTGATGCCTGGATTAATGTAGCTTCTTAGAATTCATGGCTTTGCATCTCAGCTACGTTTCGAGCCTTAAGCTTCAGTCTTAAGGTGAACTTCTTGGCATCCATGTCTTCAACTCATAATAAAGTAGTTACAATAGCAAACACACCATAATCCTCTATATTATACTCTAAAATTGATCTTATCTATGTTTTGTATAATATTGCAAGGTAGTTACTATCCTTTGGTGCTATATTCTTTAACAGTATGCCTTGTTGTTTTATGGGTCGGTGTCTAATTGTATCTGCATGTTGACTAACAGAAAAGTTATTACTAATTAGTACACCCAAATCCCTAAAAAAAAATAAATTCAGGTAGCACAGATGTCTTTAGATAGATAAACTGAATGTCAGAGTTTTAATGTGTTTACGTTTTTGTTCTGCAAAGGCACCAACACCAATTAGAGGTGAATGCTGAAAAAAGAAGATAATACAAAAATCTTTAATGACAAATAATATTAAATCCAACTGCTATACCTGGCATAAATTAGATGGCTTAAGTTAATCTTCTCCTTTCGGCTTTTTCCCAGTTAGGGGTCGCCACAGTGGATCACCTGTCCACTCATGATTGGCAGTGGAGTTTTTACAGTGTCAAGTTGCCAGTCCGGCGCCCAACCTTCCACAGAAGGCACACACATGCATGCACTCATTCCTAGGGCCAATTTAGAGTGTCCAATCCACCTAAAGCATGTCTTTGGGATGTGGGAGGAAACTGGAGCACCCAGAGGAAACCCACGCAACCACAGGGAGGACATGCAGACTCTTCACAGAAGGCACCCCAGCCGAGGATTGAACCGGAGAACCTCTTGCTGTGAGGCAGCAACACTAACCGCTGCACAACTTATGTTAATAGTATCTTTTAAAGGTTAGCAGCTAAGTTATGAGGGCATGTTTTTATATCTTTTGCATATATTTTATTCACAATACTCGAGATATTTTAACCAGGTACATTTTAAATGTAATAAATGTATGTTTTAAAATTAATTTTAAGTGTATCATATAATGTATCATCTGATAGTTGTCTGAGTATTTAAAAAGGGACTGTGGAATATTTAAATATATTCTGTTGTAGTCTTGTAAATGTCTGATGAGAGTGCTTAATTGTATAATAATGAACAATTCTGCTGTGACTATGGTCAGCATGATGTTATTATAACACTGATTATTTTCTCTATGCCTCCTTTGCTCTAAGCAGTACCTAGTAAGTTGTAAGTAATTGCTATGTAAATTGTTAATCGCTATGTAATCCAATGTAACTACTGCCTGTTTATTTTAACTGTGGAGCTTTTCTCCCCGGGCCTCCGCTGAAAATGGACCTACGTCCAGTCGGACACTCCCAGTCAACAAATATAAATAAATAAATAAATAAATAAATAGTGAGTGGCCATTCTTAGAGTATTCTGTTTTATATGGTCATTTTCATACCTTTTATCATTAGATAAAGAAATTCATACCTTCTTGTACATAACTTTTTTCACTGGTATGTACTTAGTCTATCAATAGACTTAAAAATACTTTCTCCATACCTCTTGCATTATTTATTGAGATATGGATATTTGCTTTGACAAGATTAATGTTACTTTTAGTTGTGTGTGGGTAACATGCAATACTACAATACCGCATATGTTACTAAATATTTATATTGGTTAGTTTATATTGGTCAGATTCAGAGGGATATTAAGATTCTTGTCTTGGAGTATACTCATGACATAAAATATAAATGATGGGAAAATGCATTTGCTGAATATGCTTAGTTATTTCCCAATGTTAAAATTAAATTGTTTAAATGTATTGTTTTATAATCTCATACCATTACTTTTGGGGATGGCATGTCTCTAAAACAAAATCCTTGAGAGAAAGTGGCTTGTTTTGTCTGTAACTGTCATACATTGTCATTAGGAATCTTCATGAGGAATTAGATTTTAAATGGTCAATTATTTAATTGGCATTGCAATCTTTTTTGTTATGGTGTTATGATCATAACTCTTAACCTCTTTATGTAAGAAATCTGGACAAAGTCAAAAATAATGGGGGAGGACAAAGACCCAAAAATAGCGACAATTTTTAAATATTGCTCTTATAAACTAACAAAGTATATAGAATAGCACGTTTTGCATAAGTATGAATTTTTGAATCTTAAATGTCTGTCTTTATTTTCTGACTTTTATCTTCAATAATTTGCTAGACAGCTATACATTTTATGAGGAACAACTGAAAAGCATGTGGCAAAAATCTGGACATTCTGCAAAAATCTGTACAGTTAAGAGACATGCTTCTGGTGTTACTATTTTATTATTTTTGCTTGTCTTATTATATTTTTTGAGTCCTTGAAAGTGTTTTCCAGAAGGGCTAGACAATCATTAACATAGAGTTTCATTATACTGTTATCCATTGTACTATATTTTTTTCTTTTATTTCTATTGTGGTTCTTTACTGGAAACCAGATTGCCTGTGGAAAGTATGGAAAAAGGAAAAGACAGCTTCTGGAGATACCTTTGATTGATATACACCCTGACTGGAAATGTCAGAAGGCCTTAGTGTCACAGTCAGCGAGCAGAGTATCCAGAATACAATAAGAAAATTCTAAAAGACAAGATGGAGGATAAGTTCCAGAGGCAGTCTGGAGAACTATGAATCCAATGTTGGATCTGCACTGTAGGCAGTGTATGCTGAAGACTTCTTACTTATCATATTATTTGGAGTTTGTTGACTGCATTAATGAAGGGAAAATATTGCATTATATGAGAAGGCTGAATTGTTTTCCCATGTAATTATAAGTGGCCAATGGACATTGCTTGTCCCTATTTCTTCTGCCTAGGAGACTATAGTGATGTTACAAAACTGGTGACCCAAATGTTGATTTTCACGGACTGCCTATAGACACCTTTTGAATATATAGGTAATAAGCAAATAAGACTTTTTTATTTCTCATTTGACATTTTTGATGGTTTGACTGTATGATTGTGTTTTAAATGGCTAGCATTTATTTTTCATTATTTCTCACCCCTTAATATAAGGGAACAGTGTTTTACCATTTTGCACCTTTTGTTAACTGAAATTCTGATAACAAATTGTAGGGATGGGGAGGTACTCTGCACTAAAGCAAGGAAGGATATACCTGCACCAAAAAGAGTGTGTCAAGTTCAACAAAAAGCGTACATTTGCAATATTCTTGACCATATATCTGTTTATTAACACCAAGTTAATAGGTTTATAGATAAGTACAAGGCTAGCTGTCCATGTGGGCCATTCTAAGCCTAGCCATGTTCCCCTTTTGTGCACAAATTAACCTAACCCATTTGATTGGAGATTGGCATTAGCCATCCTATGGTCATAATTATATATTTCCCAAGTGAGAATTACTGAGGACATACCGCATATTTTGAGGGGACTCATGGATGGGTAAGGCCAGTCTCTAATCAAATGGGATAGGTTAATTCAAACACAAAAATGGAAATTGGCTAGGCTTAGAATGGCCCACATGGACAGCTAGCCTAGTAGTTACCTATAGACCTATGAACGTGGTGTTAATAAACAGAACTATGGTCAAAAATGTTGCAAATGTACAACTTTTTGTTGAACTTGACACACTCCTTTTGGTGTAGGTATATCCTTCCTTGCTTCCTCTGTAGATTGGTAGTACAGGGAAAAGTTCTGAGGTAAATTTTCAGTCCCATCAATAGATAAAAGCTATGCTTAAATAAGGACAAAGATGAACTTTGTTTTATATGGATGGAGAGTCTGTTTCAGAGCAGTGGTACCCTTTGAGACATTTACCTGTCCCTTCAAACCATCCTGTTGATGTTGCAGAAGAGGTTTAGATCCCTAGACTGACTATTTCTGATGCCATTTGACTTGCCAATGTGCAGTAAATCCCTCAGTACTGGGTCAGAGGATGGCTTATATGCCAGGCACAGGTCATCTCTTAGTAGTGATACAGAGGATTATGATAGGACTTTGAGTTGGTCCATGTACGACTTGTTGTTTAGCCCTTGTATTCTTTTAGTAAGGTATCTCCATGGGCATTCCTGTTGTTGTATGTGTCTGAACATATACATGCTAAAGGGTATTATATTCAATGATTCTTCTAATAAGGGCCAAGGAAAGGAGGGGCAATGCCGTCCCTAGATCTAGACACAATCTTTTTAATCTTTTTGTTTATAAGCTGTGCAATACAGAAGGAATTTCTTTCAACAATGGACACATGTTGGTCCAAAATTAGGTCATCGTCCACATAAATTAAAAACTCCAAATGACTGGGTCAGTGTGGTAGCTCCCTATGGTAGATGACTTCCCAAATTAAACAATAATCCATTTTTTGGCATATAGTTTAAATCCATGATTTTGGCACCAGCTGTTTACTTTGGAACATACCTTCCTGCAGGGTAGCTAAGTCCTTTTTGGATTCAATGAATTCTCCTTCCTTACAGTCATCTGCAAACATTGGTATTGGCTTTTACTTCAGAAAAGTAGATGCCAAAAAAGAGAGGTCCCAGGACAGAACACCCAGGGATTCCATTGGTAACCGGTCTCTTTGTGGAGATAACTTCCTCTTTTATGATTTCCTGCATCCTATCTGTGATCTAAATGGCAATCTAGTGGGTGCCACAGAGGTTTATTCCCAGTTTATTTATCTTTTCTACTATGCCTAAGTGGAGAATTGTGTCAAAAGCTTTGGCCAGGTCAACGTGCACAGTGTGTACTCTTCTGCCTTAATCTATTTCTTTGGTGACTTTTTCAAATAATCCGCCAGGATGAGTAAGCATGACCCTCTCTTGACAAATCCAAGCTGGGATCAGTTCAGTGTGTGCAGGATCCTTAGCTCCTGATTCATTAGCTCCATGATAAGTCTTCCCATGGTTTTGCGTATGAAGCTGGTCAAACTTACAGCCTGTAATTGCCTGGGTCTGTGGAAGGTTCTGCCTTATGTGGAGAAATGACCATAGCTCTCCAGACACTTAGTACAAAATCTGCATGGAGGCTATTTGTTAAACTATTTAATTATTATTTGTTTTTCTACTTGTTAAATAGAAAATAGTTTTCACCCTCTTGAATTATTCTATAGGTTAACAAATAATCATCAGTGAGAGAGGAAAAAGGACACACACACACAGACACACACACACAGACACACACACACACACACACACACACACACACACACACACACACACACACACACACACACACACACACACACACACACAGACACATGCTTTCACATGTGCATGCACACATACATAAACACACACACATATGTAAGCATGCATACACTAGAGGACATACATACATACACATGACTCTGTTACTCATCATTTACTATTAGGTTAATATGGATTATATGTTCTCAGTAATGCAGCTTGTTGGGGCAAGAAGGGTTACTGCTATGGGAGCAAAGTGTTAGGGGTGCATTCACCTGATCCCAATCTTTCTTTAATGTATTGTTGGCTTTTAAAAGCTGATATTGCATTTGCGGTCAAACCTGAGAGCTGTAGCACTCCATGTGTGGTCTAAACGGTAGGACCTGCATGCTACATTATAGCAAGCAATTTGCTATAGTTTAAAGATAAAAAAAAATCTTTTTTTTAATAAAACCTGTGCACTGTAGCTCTCTTTGCAAGCAGGGTATGAACTATAGCAACTGTTTGCTAGAGTATACAAAAAAAGACTTTTTTTTTTAACTAAAACATGAGCACCATAATGGTCAGTGCATATAGGGTAGAAACTGCAGCAACTAACAAGCAGTTTGCTACAGTTTAAAAGATTTTTTTTTTAATTTAAAACCTGAGTGCTGTAGCACTCCATGCAGGCAGGGTATAAATTGTAGTAACTGTTGCTAAAGTTTATACCCTGCATGCCAGAGAGCTACAGTGCTCAAGTTGTAGTTACAAAAAAAATAATAAAAATATTTTTTTTTTACAGTTAAGATCCCACCTGGAGCTCTGTATTACTCAGGCCGGAATGCACCAGAGGAGGAGCAGGGGCAGGGCACAGAAATGGAGCCTGACTACTCAACAGGAGTGAGATGTTATGCATCTATGCATCTGGCCCCTTGGATAGAAGAAACAGCTGTTTTTTATTTCTTTTGGTCTTCAGTGGAAGAGCTCGTGGAGGGGAGCAAGGATATGTAATAAGAAAATCATATAGGGATTGGCTTAATACAGTAAAGCACTTTTTTCACTTGAAAAGCTGAGGCCTGAGGGGTGGAGCCCTGGTTCATAGTACTGGCACAGGGCACTAATTGAGCCAGGTATGCTTCTGCCTGAGTTAGGTCCCATCAGTATACTAAGGGTTCAACTAAAAATGACTTCCACATTCATTTTAAAAGTAAGGATCTACACGTTTGACTTAATTACCTACATAGTACACAATTCAAATTGCATGTAAGCTGAAGAAAGCATAAAAGTATCTTAGAAAAGATAATATTAAGCATTATTGGTATGTTAAATACTTTGTAAATTTTGATGCTTATTGCTGTAGAGGTTTTCTCCTCGGGGCTCCGCTGAAAATGGGTTCCTGACCAGTCGGACTTTCCCGGTTAACAAATGCAAATAAATAAATAGAAAAAAGAAAGAAAGAAAAACTATTTAATATTAGTAATATACCAAAGCCTTAACAACCAAGTCAAGCTACCAACAGCCAAGCCTTTGAAAAATTTATAAATGTGTACTTGGTTTGGTTGCAAGGCAATTTATAATACATATAATTCGTCTGACCGAAGAACTTCAGTTCCCAAGTTCAATTGCTTCCAGCAAAGACACCATGAAAATACTCCAAAATACATTAAAAAAATACATTAAAAAATTAATTGTGGGTATTGCCATGAGGACGTTTAGAAAAAGGCTATGTTTTGGAAAATTATTGGTAATGTCACCCCATTCCATTCATATAACAGAAGCTCAAGCATAAATTCAGAACTAGTTTGAATGTCAGAGTCCACCTGTTAAACTACCTCATCCAGCTGAGCCAATCAAACATCATAACCAGCAAACAGTAACCCACAAGTACTACAGAAGGTTACAGCTAATCTGACCCTTGACTTACATAGGCAGCTGTCAAATAGCTTTACCGACTGACTGAATCTGAATTTACTAAAGAGCTAACACCCTTGTTTATTCCCATTAGCATCATCACTTATGAAAAATATCACTGATATTTCTAGTAACACAAATAATCAAGACAAAAACTGCACTGTTATAATCTGGTTGTTATTCCCTTGGTAAGAAATACTCTACGCATTCCAGTATCAGTCAAAATAGTATTTTTCAAGCTTGAAATGATTAACAATATATAATAGAACATAACCATAAATATGCAATAAAGTGGGGGATGGTTAAAGGTTAATCACAGGAGTAAAATCATCAAGGACTAATTTTATGTTATTGTAGTTTCTAACCTATATATTTTTGGTTCCCACTCCATCAGCAGCATATTTATTGGCTAATGACTGTGTATAATAAACCTCAAATGAAATAAATCAACCGATTATAGACATGCAAAATGGTCTGACTTATGAACAGCTGATAAAACTGATTTTGTAATTGTTTAACCTTGACCACATAAACCTCTAAAGATATGCAACATTTTTGAGGCATTATAACCATTATAATTGCATCCCTTATGAAAGTTAAAGCAGCTGACTATGCCAATTTGAATCTTATTCCATGCTGAATTAGCATCTGAACTTTTGGGGACGTATTGTTGTGCTTAGTTCTGGCCTCCCTGGGCAAGTCACCTAATCTTCCAAAATCATAATCATGAGAAGAATATTTTTTCTTGGATCCCAACAAAACTTGGAAGGCACCGGGTGCACTAAATGATTTAACATAAAATAAGACTGGGGGGGTGATGTTGCTGTGCAACATGAGTGGAGAAAAATCTGCATGCATCCTGTCAAATCAAATAGATTTGAAGAGTCCAGCAACAAGTTTAAAAATATCTCGCACTGCCTGTTTAGCTTATCATTTGGACAATCCTTTCCCAAATCATTACTGATGATATTTGATGACATTATGTAATCTAGAATGGCCTAAAATAAAATAAATATATTTTTCAAAGAGGCAGAACACTTGTGATGATTTTCCTAATTGGAAACTCATTTTGTTATGTTCTGATAATCCAGTTTTTAGTTTTTGCTATGGGACTTTCATGCTAGCTATAATTTGCATATTGCTTATTGAGGAAACTAAAAGTGCTAGTTCACCTTTTTAAATCAGGTGCTACTAGGACAGTATATTCCTATATGGAGAGAGTAGAGACAAAATGCATAGTCCACCACACCTTCATGATAGTAGTAGCCCTCTTGTTTTAGCCATCCTTAATGTCCACCATTCAGTTGTTAGAAAGATGCAAAAATGTTTTTGTGCATCCTTGTATTCACTTAGGAAGCTATAAAAGCATTGTAAATGAAGCTTGCAGGAACTACAAACATATTTCAGTACTCTGATTAAAATTCCAGCACTTGATTCAATCCTTGCTGTGTATCAGACACTTTCTGAATTTTCTGCTGCTGCACACTGCTTACTGCCTCCTTTACCATTCATTCTTCTATTGATGCAAGATTAGGGAAGTTAGGGTGCCCATATCATTAATTTCTTATGACCAGTCTTCATTTTCCCTTTGAAAGTCAGCCATAACATGTAACATTCCTGGGGGTTAACTCACATGCATAAAGTGAATGATTCAGTTCATTGCATGACACTACATTAGTGACACTACATTAATGAGCACTGTTCATTAACTCCCCTGTGGCTACTCAAACCTCCTTGATCACATTGCATTGCCCCCCCCAAAAAAAAAAAAAATGCTTGCGACTGGTAGATGGAGTACACAAATGCTCTTAAACATGTACTAGGGGCTATCAATTTATGAGTAAATGAAGTAGAATAGCTAACATTAAACTGGCACTTATTGCAGAGGCATATCCCCTTTACTCCCCCACTCCCTTTCTTTATTAGTCTAACTCCAGTATCACTGCATCACTGCAAAAGAGTGACACTGATAAGTAATTCAAACTGTCTCATTCTTTCTCTATAAGAGGCTGCAAGATTGGGCCATCACAAACACAGCACTTTAAGCACTGAGAGATCGCTCATTTCTGAAGTAAGCAGCAGCATTCAAGCAACTGCTAACTTCAGCTACTGCAACTGAAAAACTGTGTAAATGAGTCCCTATGATATATGCTAAGGAAAATAGATTGCCTGCATCTTGTATGTCCTCCTTTATCTCTTTCAAAGGATAAATTATTTTAGCAACATTCATATCACTTACCCTTACTGTTGTTCTTGTAATTAGAGCCAGTACTTAATTATGAGTTGCAATTGGTACAGCTAAGCTCTATGCCTCTTAGACAAAGCAATGCGTAAGAGATCCCTCAGGAATTCTTGTGACAAGGTTGACAAATATTAAAACAATGAGTAAAAAGGTCACACAGAAAAAACAATCAGTTAAAAAACACAAAAAGAAAAATCTAGTACAGCTAGACTTTCCACTGTGTGATTCCATAAATGTCATGCATTAGAGGTGACATGGGATATATGCAAATTACCCTTTAAGGACATCAGGGGTTTCAGCTAAATGACAATTCTGAATGTCCATGACTTTTTCTTTTCAGTCTATTACTTTGTCCATAAATAGACTGAAAAGAAAAAGTCATGGACATTCAGAATTGCCATTTAGCTGAAATCCCTGATGTCCTTAAAGGGTAATTTGCATATGTCCCACATCACCTCCAATGCAAGAGGTTTAAGGAATCACACAGTGGAAAGTCTAGCTTTACTAGATTTTTCTTTAAGATTAACAAGTACCTCAAATTAACTATGAGATACTAGCTTTTGGATTCCCTGTCACTTAATGATTTCAGGTTAATACAATTGCAACACATCATATTTATTCATTCATTTATTTATTTATTTTATTTATTTCACATTTGTTAACCGGGTTAGTCCAACTGAGATTGCAAACAAACCCATTTTCAGTGAAGACTTGAGGGGAAAAGCCCCAGCAAACTAAAGTGACAATATAAAAATATTAAATAACAATCACAATACAAAATATTTGTAAAAAGAAAAGGTTATTAGGTATTTGCATTGCACTGATAGTAAGCAAACTATTTTCAGTGTGAAGACCCAAGCGGAAAGAGCCCCAGCAAACATAAGCAAAGATAAACATACAGGACAAAATCTATTAAAAAATAACAGTGCAAGTATGAAATTAATTATGAAGAGAAAAACAAAAGAAAAAAATTATGAACATTAAGGCTACATTGATAGCAGTGGTCTTAAATTGACTACATATGAGAGTAAAATCAAAAAGATAATCATTGTTCAAAAGAAGGACAATGTATAGACATTGATAGAAAGTGGGGGGAAGAAATAGTGTGAAGAATGGGAGGGGAGAGAAAGGAGGGGGTATAGTAGGGCTATAGTAGTAGAGCTGAGGGTTTAGGAGGTTAGTTTGAGCGAAGTTACTAACACAGAAAGAAAGTTATGAGATGCAACAGGTTATACAGTAAGTCAGGCTAAGACTATGTGTGGTGAAGGCAACAGCATAATTTCAAGTTTAGTAGGTGGGATTTAAGCTGCATTTTAAAACAGGGAAAGGAAAGGCTGGATCTAATATGAAGAGGGAATTTGTTCCAATTTAGTGAGGCAAGAGTGTTTGTAAAGTAGTATGCCAATATTCCTTTTGGGTTTATAAACTGACAGAAGATGCTAATCAACACTCTGGAGAGGCCGGGCGGGAGAGTAGAGAGTAACATGGGAGGCGAGATCAGGGCAGGCAGAGGGGTTGTTAAGTATGGAAAAGATAGTGTGGAGTTGCAATTGTATGAAAAGGTGCGGAAATTCCAGCCACTGAATTTGTTTAGAGAGAGGCAGTGATGTGAAGAGAGTCGTTGGTTTAGAATAAATCTGGAAATTTTGTTGTATGTTTGTTCCAGTTTCTGCACTGAAGTAGTTTGGATATTGGTAAGGATGGGGGAAGTGTATAGAAGACTAGGTAAGAGAAATGTCTGCGCAAGAGTGCATTTAGTGGCAGTAGTGAGGAATTTTTTTTTCCTCTAAAGTATTCCAAGGTTTTGGTGGGTTTTTTGGTGGCCTGTTGTATGTGCAAGTCAAATTTTAGTCAGTCAACAATTATTACCACAAGGAGTTTGGTGTGTGAGGCAGGGGAGATAGTGGTGCCATCTAGGGAGGAAAGAGAAAAAGTGGATTTAAGGTGAGAGAGTGTCTGAGGTAGGAAGAGAAGTAGTTGAGTTTTCTTAGGGTTAAGGATTAGTTGAAGGTTTTTTAGGCATTTTTCAACAGAGATAAAGGAATTCTGTGTTAGTGTGTGTAGTTCAGAGATAGTATTGGAGATAGACAAGAGAGTAGAATCATCTGCGTACTGTATTACAGATGAGAGACTGTAGGATGAATGTAGGTTGTTGGTAAATTTTTGAAAAGGAGCGGTCCAAGTATGGAGCCTTGGGGTAGTTCTGTTTGAACAGCAAGGAAGGGTAAGAAAGCCTGCTGCCATCTAACAGCTTGTTTTCTGCCAGTAAGGTAGGATTGGAACCAGCCAAGAGTAGAAGGAGAGAGGTTTAGGTTAAGAAGGATGGGATGAGACATAGTGTTGAAGGTTTTAGAGAGATCAAGGAAAAGACAGGAGACAAGGAGGTTGTTGTCCCTCATTTCTGCAACTTTTTGAGTAAAGGATAGTAAGGGTGTCGAGGTACTGTGTTTATGGTGGAAACCGTGTTGCGAGGGGGTGAGGAGATTTTCATGAATGAGATAGGACAGTAGTTGAGTATGTATACATTTTTCAAGGATCTTAGAGAGCATTGAGAGAATAGCGATTGGTCTATAGTTAGAGGGTTCAACAGAGTTGCTACCTTTGTGCAGAGGAGTGGTATAGAAGGATTTCCATATTTCCGGTATGGTAGATTCCTGAATGGAGCGATTGTTTAAGACAGATACAGGGTTTGCAATAAAGTCAGCAGCAATTTTCAGAAACTAAAAAGGAGGGTTATCAGTGGAGGGAGTGCATGGTTTTAGCTTAAGAAGCAGATATTTGATATATTTAGTAGAAACAGGTCACAAGGTAAATGGCTGAGAGACAGAGGAGCATAGAGGTTTAGGGGGAGGTGAAGGTGACACAGAAGAGTTCAGATGAGCAGAGTTACCAGAGGGTAGGAGTTTAGAGATGCTTTCTATGAAGTGTTTGTTGAGTACGTCTGCAGTTTAAGAGGGAGAGTGATTGGGGAAAGGGTTAGGGATGGTAGGAGAACCAGCAAGGAGCAGGGAGTTGATAGTACTCCAGAATTTTTTGGGGCCATTTGGGTGAGAGCTTTGAAATTTCGTGAAATATTGGCGTTTATCCAAACTAATAATTTTTTTTACACGATTTCTGAGTTGCTTATAACCTTGGAGAAAGGTGGGAGTTTTAGTGGTTTGCCATTAGCTTTGGAGAGCCAGGGTGCAAAATTAGATTTGATTCTGATTTTGCGAGTTGGAGCAAGAGAGTTTAGGACATCAAGGAAAATGTGGTTGAATTTAGCAACAGCATAACTGACTGGGAGAGGTTTTAGGAAAGACCAGTTGATGGCAGAGAGTCTATAGTTAAAGGTTTCAGGGGAAATGTTAGTCAGTTTCCTACAATCTCTGTAGAAGCGGGGCTTAGAGACATGAGGAGAGAGCCTTAAGATAGAGATGGGAGAATGGTCACTAATAGAGTCAGGGAAGGTAGAAAGGTTACAATAGTTGTTTGGAGAGTTGGTCAAGATCCAGTCAATTGTAGAACCAGTAGCATTTTTACTGTAGTGGGTAGGGGTAGTGATCAGTTGTGAGAATCCATACAGGTTTATGAAATGTTGGGGTGGGTCACCAATAAGGGAGTTCCAATATATATTAACATCCCCAAGAATGATGGTTTCATAGGGGATGGAGGTGTTTATCCAGGACAGTATATGTTCAAGGATAGGGATCTTTTACCAGGGGGGATGGAAGCAACGGCAAACTTCCTATAGTTACTGATGTGGCAGTCTAGGAGCAGTAGTTCAACAGGGGAGAAACTAAGCAGGGTAATGTCTATAGATATTAGCATCAATGAGACGGAGTACAAGATAGCCACCCCACTGCCTTTTATGGGTGTCCTATTAGACCAATAGACATTGTATTGAGGTGGGAGAAATTCAGAAGAATTGATATGAGGTTTTAGCCAGGTTTCTGATAAGGCCAGGATGTGAGGTTTGTGTTGGGCCAACCATGCGTGAAGTTCAGACGTTTTGTTGTTTAGGCTTTGGATGTTCATTGCAGAGATAGAGATGTTTGAGGCTGGAGATATTTGAGGATGTTTTTGTGGGGACAGCAGATAAAGGTGGAGGGGTAGTGGATAGAGGGGAGGGACCAGGATTAGGATGGATGTCACCAGAAACCAGAAATGCAAAGACACGATGGAAAAGGTGAGGGTGGTCAGTAAGAGAAATGGGGTATTTGAATTTTGGCTTAGGAGTAAGAACGGCATAGGCCACAAGTTTAAATTTAAGACATTGAAAGGGGGAGAGACAGAAAAGAGAGAGGGCAATATTCAGTGGAGCTTGGTTATATGTTGGAAGAGATCTGGGAAAGGGAAAGGTGGGGAAGAGGGAAAATATGGAGCTCAGAGTGGTAGGAAGTGCTTAGGGCTAGTGAGATTAGAAGTGGGAGAAATAGCAGTAGAGATAGCATTGTGTGATGAAAAAAGGAGGGGAAGAGTTGTAGGGAAAACTATAAAGAAATATATTAGGGGAGGGTGGTGGGTAGAGATAAGCAGTGTGAGGGAAGGAATGTATTGAGGGGTGGAAATAGTGAGTATGTGAGGAGATAGTAGGTGTGCTAGGGGGTGCAAGAGTTAGTGTGAGAGAGGCAAGCCAGATATATTTGGAGTTATAACTTACTGAGTGTTAGTTATCCTAGAAAATCATTGGTGTCGCCATGGCTAGTACAATGTAAGTACCGAGTTACTGTCTGTTTGAGGTTTATCTCCTTTGTTCCATGATGTTATGACCATAGAATGGATACGTTAGAGAAGCAGTTGACTTTTGAAGACTGACTTTAATACGGCAGAGGGCAGGTGGATACCTTGCTCCCAACCACATCAAAGTGCAGAAAAAAACTCTTGGTTCCTTGTAAGTGGAGGTTTCAGACAAGAGATAGTAGAGCTTACACATGAAACAGAAATCATGGATTTCATCTTTTCAGATAAAAATGGAGAGAGGAACTCAGATATGAAGAATGCAGCTATCAAGGGAAAATTACCACCAGGCAGGGTGATTCATGATTAATGTAACTGTAGAGCCATGTAAAATGAAAATGAAGTTTCTAGATTTCACTAGATCAGCTTTTGACATCATGGGTTGTAAATAATGAAGGCTCTAGCCAACTTAAATAAAGGATATATGAAGGAGAGTGGAATTACATAAAAACTGCAAATTGAAGATAGCCTTTGTGGGTAGGAAACATGCAAATAAAAGATGTGTTTGTCAGATATTATAATTTTATGGTTTTAAAGTTTATTATAAAAATATGCATTGCATTTTGACTTGCAGTCAAGGTGGGGGCTATGTAATGCTGGCATGTCTGTCTGCCCTAAGCCCAGCTCCATAGGATTAAAAAAACAATAAAAAATTATTTGCTAAATAATAATGGAAGCAATATTTAATAATTTGCAGGTGGACTGCTTCAATAACTTGGAAAAACATCCCCACAACTAAGAAGAAACTTTTAACAGATCACTAACTACATGAGCTACAGCCTGGTAGTAGAGTAAGTGAGCAGTTCAAGTTATTGTCACCTAACAGCTATCTTACTGGATATAACAGAAACTAATATCGAAACCACAAATGCAATATTCAAATTTATAATAGCCGAAAAAAAAAAAATATATATATATATATATATATATATATATATATATATATATATATATTTACCGAGTTTGTAGATGCCCTATCTTCATACTGTGAACACATGGTGGATATGGACACCTCTCTATCAAGAATATATAAAAAGATAACAGCATTGCAGACTCAGGTAGACTTTATTGATCCAGAGAAACTGAAAGAGAGTTTTGAGCACATAGGAAGTCAATCAATTTAATGGGATCTTTGAAAAAGTGGAGTATCAAAACTGTTTGAAATTCATGTCCAAAAGGTTCCAAGAGTGGACTATTCTTCATCTCCAAGATATCCACCTGGAAAAAGTTCATGTACTACTACTTCTACAAGTATTGAGGGACTGTACACTACAACCTATAATAGTCAAGTTTGCTCCTTATTATACAAAAGAAAGAGGACTGTCTATATTGTGCTCACTGGGTAATATGACGCAATTACAAACTAACCACATCAATGATGAAAAAGACTACTTGGCAGAAATGAGACATTTATTTGCAACTTTCCATCTTTCCATAAGACACTCTAAACCCAGTGGTTGGACATACAAAGTATTCTACCTATCTTCATTTAAAGGGTTTCTCCCTAGTGGCATTTTGACAACATACTCACAGAAAGAAACAAAGACACAAGCTAAGTAAAGCTTCTTGTTTTGGGTCTGAAGGGAGAAACACCATCAGGGTACCCACTGCTGGGCAACAAAAATTTATCACACAATATATTGCTGCACTGGGTTTGAAAGAGAAACATTCCCATTGGTCAGACATCATATGACAGAGCAAAGAAACATAGTCAGAGAAACAGCAAAAAGAACCATCTGGGAGAATGGAACAATATTAAATATTTTCTGTATGAATTCCCTGTTTGTGGACTGAGTAAAAGATATGTCACTGGACCAGTTTTAATACTCTACACTAAAATGGGCAGAATGCACTATCTATTTATTTGACTTACTCTACTGCTTGTTCTCTTAAAAAAAAAAAAACAACTTTTTACTAACCTAACAGAGACTTATGTAGTTCCTGAATAGCCATTGAGCAATGATCTGCGGATTCAAGTCAGGTCTACCCAAGGTACATACGCTGAAAGCTGTTCAGTAGTAAAAATATCCCAAACCCACTTTTGCATATCTCAACATAAAGCTTTTTGTACAAGGTGGAAAGACTCATGCAGCCTCACCTCCGACCTCGGACATTCAGCAGTGAGGAAAAGTACAAACTCAAACATCACTATTTTATTTTTTGTTCTTCTACCTAAAGGCTTTCAATATAAATAAATTCTTTCAGTAGATCATCTGTAACCTGGATCTGTAGGCAAATACTTATTTAATAACCTTATAATAATTAGGAATACTAGAGAACAGGTCAGATAGGGGTTATTTTTAAAGCATTTAAATGCTGACGTGTATTATAGTCTTTGTGTTTCATATTTGCGACCTTGTATAAATAATATTCACCTAACTTTTTGTGATCAATCTCATGGTGGGTCACTTTTCAAAACAGCTCTGCCAATAATTTAATCTTATTACTTGTTTGTTTTCAGTTACCATAAATATTCTTAGTTTATTAACTACCAGAAATGTATATTTACTTCAGAATGTTTTAAGCAAGGTGGTGAACTGCCATTTGAGCAATTTAATGTGTCACCAATAGGCCATGTACTCATGAAATGACTGCATGGCATTGGCTCATTCATCATTTACCCCCCCCCAAACAAAAATCAGTAAATGATATGGCATTAACAAAGTTTCAAGAGAACAATGCTCTCCACTGGATGATGCATTATAGCTTGTTCAGGCATCTTCCATCCCATAGAAAGATATCCCATAGCCCATAATTAAACACTGAGATATCTTTCTGCTCATTACCCATCCATTGATACATCTTGCATATGCTTAGTATACAGCTGGGTTGTAAATTCTAATGTGCTAGTGATCTGCCCATGAGATACACATTTCGAGCCTTGGGTGATAATAAGCTCTTCTATTGTTAAAACACCTCCCAAACATCATACAGTTATTCCTGATGGATGATCTATCTCCCTTTTCCAGTAAAGGGCTGTGTCAAAAGTTTCCAAGACAGCACATAGGAAGATATAGTAGCTTTATAACTCATCAGCATATTGTACTGGTACCCTGCCAGGGGAGGAGCTAATGGTATGTTGACCTTTCTGGAGTAAGAAATAGAGATCAGCTGAAAAACATTTGAGCTGCCACGAAACTAACTCAGGATCTTGACCATGAAGTTGAGAGTGAGCCACGCTGAAGAAAGTGTGGCTTGGGGAAAGCATATTATTACAGGCTTCTTGGAGTTTTCTTCTAGGGCACTGACACTGGGCCACAAATCTGCTAGGCTGCTTGACATCTTTTTTGAAAGAGTGGTGCTAGAAGCATGAGTGAGTAGGCATCCCAAAGATCTAGACTTTTTGCAAACTGTTCTAGAGCAATTTAATGGGGTGAATTGGTGGCACCAGGAATGTCTGTTGAAAAGTGACTCAGCTCTGCATTTGAATGCAGCAGGCTCAATGAGGTGATTCAGACATTAAACAGGATATCACATTTTTTGGAACTGACACGTTCAATCTACCTGTCTGTCTGTCTGTCTATCCATCTATCTTTGTTTACCAGAGTAGTGTACTGATCAAAACCGACCATTTTCAAACACAATCCTACTGAATAAATCACAGTGAGTATAGTAGCACAACAAATAACATGGGCAAAATACATGACAAGGGATACATTTTTATAACCAGCATCATCTAGAGAAGCAGTCAAGTTTAACATACATAGCAATGTAAGACATTAAAGAAATAACATAAGTGTTGTAAGAGCTTAGTATAAATGCTCCAGCAAAATGAATAAGTTCAGCAGACACTCAAATTCAACCACTCCAAATATATATACAATAAGACGAAAAGGTAAGGAAACACTGTTGATGTTATCACATGCAGAACACAGGAAAAAAATGAAATGAAATAGAAAGGGGTAAGGCAGTTCCTAGAGTTAGGTAGTTCAAGTGTAAGAGAGGAAAGAATTGAAGGAGACAGTGAGACATTTTAATGTGTGACAGGAAGTGAGAAATACATGTGAAAGATAGTATATAGTAATTAGACAAAGAATGTAGGGAACAGTAAGCAACAATAAATACATGCTTAGAAAATATGGTGACAACTAGAAGAGCTAAGTCTGAGGTACTGGTTTGATATATGAAACAAAAAGAAGGTGTGACTACCTGTCTAACCATGATTGTCACAACACTGACATTGAAAAACATCTTTGAGATGCTTCTACAGAGTTTTCCAAAAGTCTTTGAGGGCGGCATTACTAATGATTTGTGATGGAATTACAAGAACTGGACAGTGAGAAAGAAAAAAATGGATCCAGTGCTTGTTTGTTTTTTTGCATTGAGTCTTGTGGCTGGGATCACATTTTTTTGGGCATGATATATTTTCCCAGAATTTGGCTGTATTACCATTCTGTTTGACCAGAAGTGAGCATTACTAAACATTAAATGAATAATATGGTTGTGACCAGAAAGCAGCAACTGAAACATCATGGGGCCCTATATATTATACACATGTGTAAGTAACATGCATCAACATTAAACATAAACGCAAAAAAAAAAAAAAAAGTAATGGCAAAGGCAATTAATTAATGCTGGAGGAGTCTAGGTGTTTCCACCCAAATTATTGAACATGCTTAATTTTTACTCTGGAGTCAGCAGTAACTACAATTATATTTATTTATTTTTTCAAATAGGTGGCATATCCCTTTACACATGTTTCAGACACACTCATTAAATTAAAAACTAATGCTGTCTCACCTAAATTAAATACAAGTATTCTTTCACTGCTCATTCAGCTGTCCATCTGCAGTTGTTGACATTGCGTTTTGGCCCATCTTCATGACAATGATGCATACCTATTGCTTACTTACCAAAAAAAGAGTCTCAAAATGATGCAGATTCAAAGGACATTGCAACTACTAATGAAATAGAGTCTTAAAATAAATATGATCTTTTTAGGCAGATATCTAACAGAGTGATTACATTTTATTTATTTATTTATGCATTCATTTACTAGCATTTGTTTATCAGGGTAGTCAGCTGGGGCCTATGTAGAAAACTCCATACAAAGCATATGCATTAAGTTTACAGAAGGTTATAGTAAGACAGAGGAGTAAATGTCTAATAAAGAAAATACAAACAAGTGTCAGCTAATGGCTAGAAGACAAAAAAGTGCATGTTATACCAATGGATAAGTAGCCTAAAATATTAAAATGTAAATAGTAAAGAAATAAAATATCTTGAACATTATCAACAGCTCAGCATAGCTATTTCAGTACAGAAATATGTCATTTGCATTGCAAGTGTTACAGATATGGCTATGGGTTAAATTAATTTGCAATAAGAGTGAAAGAGAGGGCTATGTGTGACAGTCATCAGCAAATACATAGAGCAACTACAGTACAGTGTACATTCTAAACATTGGTTTCTGGGTTTAGGCTTAAGTACAGCATTAATAGATGATGGGTTTTGCCTGCTAAAAGTGGGAGGGTAAGAAGAATACAAAAGAATCCAAGAAGTTGTTTAAAGGTACAGAACAAAAATGGCAAGTAGATGGTGGGTTAATACGTTTTAAGATAGAAGAGTAGATTTTGAAATGCAGTAGAACTGCAGTAAATTGATGTGAATATACAGAACTAAAAGACAGAAGAAGAAGATAGTGAAGTAAATATGATGAAGTGTGTGGGGAAGATAGTTTAATGGAGGAGTTTAGAACAAAGGTTTGGGAGAGGAGGCTGCGTTAGATAAATAGGAAAACAGAACATAGCCAGAAGAGGGTTGATTAAAGAATGTCAGTAATAGTTAGGTGTGGTTGGAAATTGATGGTATGTAAGTTTATGGGATATGCAGGAATACAGCTATTAGCATTGTCAATGGCACGAGCATGATCATGTTTCCACCAGATGTTGTTCAACATATTTAAATATTATGAGACTATATGTTTGTTTTAGGGTGAGTGGGATGGAGTTCCATATTTTGGATACATAGAAGGAATAGAGGGATTCACCAGCAGAGATATTAGATTTAAAAGTAACGTTTAAAATATTAAAGTAATCTCCTCACTTCCATGTCAACACCTATCCCATCTTTCTGACAAACTCCATCCATAACCCCTTTTTCACATATGCTTAGGTGTCACTTCAACAATGACAATCATCTAGAATCATCAAGGTTTATATTGATCTAGAGCTAAGGTTTACACCACCAGGTGGCTAGCCCTGCCACAATAGTTCATCCACAGCAGACACTTGCATGCACACTCACATGGCCAATTTAGAGTATCCAATCCACTTTCTGCATGCCTTTGGAATGTGGGAGGAAACTGTAGCACCTGGAGGGAACCCACATAAACACAGGGAGGATATGCAAACTATGCACAGAAGGCACCAGAGTTGACAATTAGATCAGGGAACATCCTGCTTTGAGGTAACAACACTATCCACTTTGCCACTCTTTTTTGTGACAAACTGGCTCGCTAAAAATAATACCTTGTATTGCATTGCATTTTGCTATTATTCTACCTGTGGAGCTTTTATTCACAGACCACCAATTTAAAGGGGCTTCTTCTCAGTTGAAAAATGTAAATAAATAAATAACTAAATAAAAAAAATGCTAACATTCTCTCTCATTTACAAATCCTTGATTCCAGAGGTGGGTAACAGTAGGCAATGACAGCAACAGAGATTTGGGAGATTGAAAAACACAATACAGGAAGCTGATAAAATAATTTTAGGTTCTACACACTTGGAAGTTGTATAATACAGCATGCAGAGCTGGAAAAGCACAGCACCTTAAGTAGAGTACATTAGAATAATTTTGAATTACCTAAATGCACACACAACACCATCTAGGTGGAATTCAAGGAGCAAATGTACACTGTTAGTTATCTAGACTTTAGTGTGACTATAGCTTTCTCAGTTATTGTTGTGGGAGGGAAATAATTATTAGTGAAATTCTTAATTCCAGCACTACATATATATAAATATATATATATATATATATATATATATATATATATATATATATATATATTTAGGTTCTACATACTTGGAAGTTGTATAATACAGCATGCAGAGCTGGAAAAGCACAGCACCTTACACAGAGTACATTAGAATAATTTTGAATTACCTAAAATGCACACGCAACACCATCTAGGTGGAATTCAAGGGGCAAATGTACAATGTTAGTTATCTAGACTTTAGTGTGACTATAGCTTTCTCAGTTATTGTTGTGGGAGGGAAATAATTATTAGTGAAATTCATAATTCCAACACTATATATATATATATATATATATATATATATATATATATATATATATATATGGTTCTAGGTTATAACATCGACAGCTACTTTCACTGACAACAGAAACATCGACACCACATAATCGACAAACCATAAACATGACACCTGACATGCCCGACAAACAAATAACCGACGGTCCACAAACACGAAACCCCATACACTGCACACACCACAATAACAACAATCAACTAACAAAACACATCCCCTGTCCAAAAACCACACACAGAACACAAGCACACCAAAATCCTCACAAACCCACACTAAACCTCACACACACAACTATGTACAACCCTAACCCAAACCCTTACCCTAAGGTCCATCACTATCGCACACTCAGCTAACCCGTACCCTAACCCTAACTCACTTAACCCACCCCTAACCCAAAAATTACTACTACCGCACACTTACCTAACCCGCACCCTAACCCTAACCCTAACTCACTTAACCCGCCCCTAACCCAAAAAATACTACTACCACACACTTACCTAACCCGCGCCCTAACCCTAACTCACTTAACCCACCCCTATCCCCACAGACTGTCACTATCCACACTTACCTTACTCGCACCCTAACGTCCGTCACCACCGCATACTCACACAGCCTTCTTTCCAAGTCACTATCCTTGGCGTCGGCATTTTCATCCGTAGCGTCGGTCTTCCGCATGTCGATCATCTGGCGCCCGCTAATCCATTGTCGGTGAAAGTAGCTGTCGATCTTCTAACCTAGAACCATATATATATATATATATATATATATATATATATATATATATATATAAAATCAGTCTGGGTCCAATTTCCAGGGATTGTTTAGGACAGAGGATTTTATTTTGAGAAAGGGAATTCAAACTTCATTACACAGTTCTTTAACACGGCTGACTGGCAGGACATTCCCACTCCACTTATTTTTTTCTAGTCCATCAACTTGCTGCTGTTATTAGTCCATTTATTACTCTAGGGAGCAGTACTTCTTACTATGCCTTCTGATAGCATTTTCTAGAACTGGGCATCTTAATAAGACTCAGACACAAGTGCAGATATATCACCTTACTGCCTGACAAGCCAAGCCCGAAGCTTCTTTGTCCATTCTGTAGTAGAGTTCAGGGAATTCATTACTTTTTTTGACATGATATATACCTGGTATGCATTTCCTTTGCCCACATCCCCCATCCAGGGGAAACTGGGTACAATGCACCAGTATCCTGTACCCTAGAATAAATAATGGCTCAGTGTGATGGATTAGTAACTATAGTTAGGAGAAGGCAGTCAGAACACAAGAAAAAGCGTTCTGCTACCAAGGCCATTGAGTACTATCCCTCTTCCTTCTTTTTGTCACCTTTTCTATTAAGTCATTCCCACCTTCAAATGCCTTACCCTATGAATGTCAGCTTATATATTTTTTATATTTAATGCTGTTTACTGCTTGTTTTGATACATATATTTTGATTTCAAATAAGCTAAAGCAATATGTTACAATGTAAAAATATATCAAACTCCATCAATAGTGTCAATAACATAATGGTTAAGGTGTTTACCTCACAGACAGAAAGTACAGGGTTTGGTTCTCACCCTAGAAGGGAAACTGTCCAGGCTTAAAATGGCCAGCTAGCCTAGTACTTGCCTGTAAAACATACAAAAATATGGTGCAGTACTACATACAATAGATGACGTCAAGTCTATTAAATACACCTTGTTACACACACACGTGTCTTAATAAACGCACCCCATTCTCTCATATTAAAACTCAGGGCCTCATTACTACAGTCCTCATGTTGTAAAGTTAGCAGCAGAGTTTCCGTATGTAATGTATAATGAAAAACAAAAAACTAAAAAATAATAAAATAGTGCTGGAACCATGAAGTATGAGAGAAACACTTTAATAAATCCAAATAGCACAAGTGTAAATATACTTTCACCTAAACGGCTTCTTAAGGTGAATATAAATATCTTAAAACCTTGTCTATATATAGTCAAGAAACCATGAGGTCACATGAAAACCAGATCAAATGAACAATAAAATCACATGATAACATCAAGAAAATAAAAGCTTATAGAAAAACGTTAAAGCTAAACAAAAAATAACACAACACAACACAATACTAGAAGTTTAAGAGTAAGATATTCACTGAGGCGATTAATTTTCTTGACATCAAGCTGATTAAAAATAGGAATGGCATTATAGAAACAACATTATATAAGGAAGAGATCAAATGTAATACCTTTCTACACAGGACAAGTATGCACCCTCCTTTTATATACAACAATAGAGTTAAAAGTCAGATGCTGAGGGTAGCACATTTAAATATGAAAGATGCAACTATGATTACACAACTGAATGACATTGAACAGGATTTTAAATATAGGGAGTTAGACGCTTTGATGTTGAGGCTATTAAACGCAACGTATTTGCTTTGAGAACCACTGATTTAAAACTTATGTTTAGTATATCAACTCCATAATGTAACAATTCTGAATTAAATAAGATATAAAAACTTAAGTGCAATTTGACATTTAATAAGAACATATTCTTAGTTAAGCAATATTGGTCTATACTTATGAATATACCTGAATTAGAACATGTTATAGGTGAAACAACCCTGTTCAGAAACAAAATAAATAGTAATTTAAAAATAAAATAGTGTCATAAAGAACAACCCGTTATTGGGAATTGTTTCACTAGTATTGGACATGGGACCTATAAATGCAATAGCTGTGCGTTCTGTGATTATATATATATATATATATATATATATATATATATATATATATATATATATATATATATATTTGTGTGTGTGTGTGTGTGTGTGTGTGTGTGTGTGTGTGTGTGTGTATGTGTGTGTACAGCTAAATGAATGGCACAACCAGTTACAGGAGAAGATTCTCTATTAAAGTCTTAAGTTAACTATAAAATTAGAAATATTGTATATTCAGCTAAGTACACTTAATGCCCTGCTTATTACATCGGCAAGTCAAATTAAAAGCTAAAAGAGAGAACAGGTAATCACTTATCTGAAATTAGAACACACACATTAACCAATGCACTTTGTAAACATATAAATGATACAAATAGTATACATAGCTTAAAGGTTATGATTCAGCAGGTTGTTTTCATACCATTAAAATGGGGTGATTTGAAACGTTTAACAGAAGAAGAAGAACTGAAATGTATACTATGCTTTAGAGCACATATAACACCAAGTCTTAATGGAATGATTAGCATCAAAACATATTTGAAATATTTGCAGATGTAAATATAACTTAAAAGATTTTTTCATATTTCACTTATTTTTTTATTTAACTTTAACATTTTCCTAGAAGCTTTTATTTGCTTTATTTTATCATGTGATTTTATTGTTCATGTGACTTCATTGTTTCTTGACTATACAGACAAGGTTTTTAAGGTATTTATATGAGCCTGAAGAAGCTGATCAGGCAAAAGTGTATTTACACTTGTGCTATTTGTATTTATTAACGTGTTTCTCTCATACTTCATGTTTCCAGCAGAATTTTATTATTTTTTGTTTTACACACTTATTTAATTCTGGCTTTATCACCTGTATCTGGCTGTTTCTCAGTCTATTTTATAATGACCCTGTACTATATATGTATATCAGCAAAATGCCACACTCCCAAATGCATTCATCCTCCATTTTTCCAGTGCTTATTCTCTCCCCTTATGCTACTAGCTCTGACTGTCACTTTTCCCCTACTTAATCTGTCAGTCCAGCCCCCACTGCTTAATACTACTATGATTCTCGGTGCTTTCCTCTCACACCCAGAACCCTTCCTGACATATCTTTATTAAGCCTCTTGAAAGTCATAAATATGAACCCCCTTTTCTTCTTCCCCATGTTCCATCTATTCTCCATAGCTTGCTTGCTTCACCAGCTCTGGCACAAATTGCATCCCAATTCCTTCTATTTCAGTCTCATTTAAATTCTCTATCTAAACTCCAAACAAAGAAAACATCCATAAATACTTTATGTTTTTGCCATACACTTTTGAACATAATCCCCCTTTCTAAAGTTTCCTTAAATTATGCAGAACAATAATTGGTGAAACTTATCCATTTCTACCCCTACCTTACTCTTTCAATGGCTTGAATGCCATATAACACTGATGCAGTAATCAGAAAATGGGGCTTTTTCTTCTTCTTCTTCTTCTTCTTCGCAACCTATTATGCCATTTTTTGGCACACAGAATCAACATCAAGGACAATGTTTTTTTTTGTAGTTTCCATAACCAATTATTTCCTCCTTTTAGGGACAAGGTTGTTAGCCCTGTGCCATACCACACACAGACACCCATAGCTATGGCTAATTTAGAGTACCCAAGCCACCTATGGATCTTTAGAGAGGAGCCAGATACCAGAGCCTGCAAACATAGGTAGGACATTCAGACCCTGAATGAAAAGCCCCTCAAATGAGAAAAGCACCAGAGCACTGCTCTGCAGTGATAATGCTACCTGCTGTACCAGTGTGCCACCCAGAAAACAGGGCTTACTATCTTTGATTTACACACCACTGTTCAGTTCTGATTTTAATATTCATCATTCACCAAAGTTCAGTCTGTTGAATCACTTCATCTCTTAAATAAACTACCCCACCTCTGTGTCACTTTTTGCGAAGATCCT
Organism: Protopterus annectens; assembly: GCF_019279795.1. Classification (NCBI taxonomy): domain Eukaryota; kingdom Metazoa; phylum Chordata; order Ceratodontiformes; family Protopteridae; genus Protopterus; species Protopterus annectens. The sequence continues at coordinate 38,660,311 of NC_056740.1, forward strand.
ATATATGACCCCATTAAACTCCGTTTAACTTGAAACCAGCTCTGTTTGCTCTCTCTCTTTTCTGGTCTCTCCATTTTACCTTATTTTTTTCTGGATAATCTGCTAAATGAAATGAAAATAAAGTTAAATAACAATGAGAATATTTGCACTAAATGAAAAATGTTGCTCAGAAAGAGATACACATGAAAAGTAGTCAGGTGCTTTATAACCAACAAAAGATAAATATGGGGAAGGAGGATATTCCTGACAAGTCCTCAGTAAAACAATTTAGAAAAAAAAAAATGCCTCTGAGGTGGGCATTATTGAAATCGGTGGTACTAAGGACTGAGTCAGTGATAGTTGAGTAGACAAAGACTGTTTCTTTTAATGCTCTTTCAGGAGGAAGTGCACATCTATTATTGATGACAACACAAACAACGTTCCAAGCAACTACTGAACAGAATAAAACATAGAACGTTGACAGTCCCAGTGTCTTGAGACGAAACTCACCAAAAAACCCCAGCAATTCAGCAGCTAAAAAGTGTGTACGAAAGCCAGTGGAAAAAATGAAACAAATTCCTTCAAAAACCAGTGATATCCACAGCCAAACTCTCAACAGTTAAATAAACTTTTTTGAAAGCCAATGGAACAGATGAAACAAATGAAACAAATGTCTTCAAAAACCAACGGAATCCTCATCCTCAGCCAAACTGTAATTTTATTAAACAAACCACAGGATAATCCAAAAGGTTAAGCGTTTTCACTTGCTAAATGGCAAGCTTCTTCAGAACAAGTTGAAACAAACCTCTCAGCAGTTGAATAAACTTTTTGGTGCCAAAATTCAAAATACACAATGCTTCATATTAAAGGTATATGACACGTAAAAATCTACTTTTTTTACATTACAGTTTGGCTGAGGATACCATTGGTTTTTGAAGACATTTGTTTCATCTGTTCCACTGGCTTTCAAAAATGTTTATTTAACTGTTGAGAGTTTGGCTGTGGATATTGCTGTTTTTTGAAGGCATTTGTTTCATTTGTTCCACTGGCTTTCGTACACACTTTTCAGCTGCTGAATTGCCATTTTTTTTGGTGAGTTTCATCTCAAGACACTGGGACTGTCAACGTTCTATGTATTATTGATGACAAGGGTAAAATGAATAGTTAAAATGTACAAATGATTCCTCAAGGCCATATGTTCAGAGCAAGTTCCTTAAAATAGTTGTAAGGTCATAAGGAATTTCAGGACTGTAACATAATTTTTTTAAAAGTAGTCCTTGACTCAAATCATAAGCAACATTTTAAATTAGTGTTATTAACATTTTACTAAATTATGTGTGTGTGATGCAGATGAAGACAATGTCAGCCATACAATTTTAAGATCCGCAATAGTGAACACAAAATCATACATGCTGCAAATTTAGCAGTCCTGGGGTGGAGATAATGCCAATTAGCCATGTGCACTCCCCAGAAGCAGGGGTCACAGTGGCATAGTAAACTGTACTGGAGAAAAGCAAAAAAAAAGTGTGCACTGACTTTGGATGGTGTACTCCCATTCATTCCTATGGCAAAAACCGGGCTTTTAGCTCTGCAACATGTAAGAACTAAGAAGCCACATGTATAAGTATGTGCATGTAACTCTGCGCGTGTGTGCATATATGTGTGTGTGTGTGTGTGTGTGTGTGTGTGTGTGTGTGTGTGTACTCGCACATGTTTGAAGGTGCCTACACACTTGTGCTGCAGGGGTTACTTGAGGGGAAAACTAGCATAGTTACCTGTTATTCTGCAACATTTGTTTCATCATGTGAAAATGAGCTGCTTATGAGATGTTGCTTCGTGCAGCTTTATCATGTGTCTGACTTGCATTATATTGCCATCATGATATTGCGCACTGTAACAGTGATATCTGTGTGATTCACAGTCTATAATTTCTTCTTAGAAACTGCTTCTGTGATGTCTGCATACATCAAAGAACCAGAGGGGCCTGTCAAGATTCAAGCTGCCATCGGATATATGCAGACCATTTCCTAGAGTGATATTTTGGCAGACTTCAACTGCACATATGAAAGTAAATTGAACAATTTGAAAAATAATGCTATTCCCATTCTTTAAAGATACCTTCTGTGTGTGGGAAATGTGAAGGCAGAGCAAAGGTCAACATGCATTGATACACACAATACTTCAAACTCTAATGTTAGTGAGCTGTGTTTTGTGAAATGTTTTAACTTTTCAGATAATATTTTGTATTCCCATTTGGACTCTAGCTTTTAAGTGTAGAATGACCAGACTTATCCTAGTGTAAGTCAGTGAACTGCATGTTTATTATGAAGCGTGACATGGATAAAACAAGTTGAGTGCCCTGCTTTACAAATCTTGGTGCTAAGAGAAGTCACTGAAGTATTAAATATATTCAGTCTACGCAGTCAGAAAATAACTGCTATACATTTGTTCATCAGCTTTGTTAAGAGAGGTGAACGATAATCTCTGCTCTCCACAGTTGTTTGATGGAAAGAAATATACAGATTCAAAATGCTAGGTTTTATTTTTTATTGGCTTGGATTAGATTTTTTTTTTTTTTGGAATGATGAGAGGAAATTACATGAAGACAGATTGTAATTATTTGTTTTATATAGTTTTAAATATAACCTATGTATATACATTTTAATACAATCATATAGTCCTCATTAAAACTAACTTATTTTGTATTCATATCATGGAAAAAAATAGTAAGAAGTGATAGTTCCACAGATGAGAAACCTGTTCTTGTTCTTTAATTATCTATCAGCATTACAAACTGCTTCTATACGATTTGTTAAATTAGTGATCAAAGCCATGTTTCATCAGTAACTATTTCCGTCCATCTTCGTTTTTCATTAATATTCCATGACATCAACAAGTCATCAGGCAGCTAAGATGAGCAGGAAGGAGTGGGAGTTTTTGACATTACTGAATATGTTATAAATACTAAAATACGGAGAGGTGGTTGTTGCAAAGAGAAGAGTCAAGCAAAGAGTTTAACACAAGTCTAAGAATACCCTAAGGCTTGATTTTCTTATTATTGTTAAACTAATTATCAAGGCATATTAAACTGAAGATAATGCTGTGAAATAAAGATGAAAAAAACAATTAATTATGTACAAAAATGTCTTACTTCACAACTGGGCAGATATGAAACATCTATATGTCACTGGTGCTTCAGATTTCCTTTCTGGCTTTGATTTGGCATAATTTTATTGGAAGTTAACATAATGCTTTATTTCCAGTAGCATTACCTTTATTAGAAATAAGCTATCACAGAAGGGGTAAATAGCCCAGGGACAGATTCTAAACTTTAATTTAAATTCTCTTTAGCAGCAGGTAAACTGGTTTAGGAAATTTAGGATTTGCTGTGACAGCTGCAACAATTCCTCCAGGATACAAACTGTCATATAAAGTGATAGAACAACAGAGCAAATTGGAATAAATGAATTTGGCCAGATTAGAAGCAAATCAGTCATGTGTGACTGCATATTTCCTACCAGCATGGCATTTTTGTAATTGTTATTCAAAAACTACAATTAACAAGCACAAAGCATTTTAATGTGCCACATAGTCTCAGTGTAAAACTGACACTTGGAAGACCTCATCATGACATAAGAACACATGTCAGTGACAGACATACAATGTGGGCATGCTGGGAGATTCCTTTCTGGCTCATATCATTAGGAAAAACAGCATGACTGGAAGAACAACTGAAAACCACAATAGTCGTTCACTATCTTATGAAAGAACATACACCTGCTTTCATGTGCCTTAGAAAATAAATAGCATGAGTAAAAATTGGTAACAGAATTCACAATGCTGTCTGACAGAGTCTGGAGATTTGCAACTTCCAGAAATACAAAACACGCAAAGCATGTGCAGTAATGTATTCATATACATGTGCATGCAGTTGCCTTTTTTTTAAAAGTTACATTTTTAATGCATGTTCCTGTATTTGTTCTCCAGTCTGTATTGTGGTTGAAAAGATGTGTTACATGAGCAGACATGTTTTATTTAATACAACTATCTAAACAATTAAACAAAAATATGCAACACACACACACACACACACACACACACACACACACACACACACACACACACACACACACATTTCTTGAATAATGTGTGTGTGTGTGTGTGTGTGTGTGTGTGTGTGTGTGTGTGTGTGTGTGTGTGTATACTAAGTGTGCACATGCATGTCCATATACACGTGTGCATATTTTATATACTTATATTATATTTATAGATAGAAAGATAAATTACAGTTCCAGAAATAAAATAAAATCCAAACCAATATATAATAAAAAGAACACAAAACAGCATTTTGCAGGAGATAAGTCTTCATGCATCCCCCACACTCTGATATTTTTAAATATACTGTGAGACTGCAAAACACTGGTAATAAGGAAAAAACTTCCTTATCTGCATTGAACTTTACTGTCATTATAACACATAGTGATGTAATAAATAAGCAGAAATTGATTAAATACATCCAATAATTTATCTCTTAATGCAATGAAACTTTAACCAGCTCTAATGACAAGTACTAAATCTTGACTAGAATGAAAAATACTGGCAGTCATTCAACTAAGTTTTGGGAAACTAGATTTTCTACAATAATAACAATATTTTGTTATACACAAACAAGAAAACTCATCTGTAAATATTTTTACCTAGTTCAAATTCCTCAGTCACTAACACTATTGCAATACTGCAAGACTTGAAGAATAAGTCATTGAATTAAGCCAATATCCCTGTTTTATTGTGGGGAAAAAACTCTCACTTATGAGAGTTACCAAAATAATATATTGAGTTAGTCATTGTTTAATTACCAGCTTAATCTAGTCCAGGAACATGGGAGATAAAGAGCCTGTCCTAGCATTTACTGGGTGCACAGAAGAACAACTAATCCTGATGAGAGCAGCAACTCATTATAGCACACACACATTCCCTCATTTTCACATAGCTCCAACACGTTCTGGAAATTTGAATATCCGTTCTTTCAGTTTCATTTCTCCAAGTATTTTGGGTTTCTAATAACGTGATGGGCATGGACCCCATTCCTAAGTAAAAGTTTAATTAAAGTTTGTAAAATGTTCAGTCTTTAAGGTTAGCCAAAAGTTCTCTTCACAGCCCCACAATGTGCCTGGAACCAACTCCTTCTGCAGTTCATACGGGGTTACATGTATTGATAGCATATCTAAATGGTTTACTATTGTTTCTTCGAACGAAAAAACATTTTCCATTCAGAAAAACGAATAGTAATACAAAAATGAAACAAAATGAATGGTGACAATGTCGAACCAAATGCTCAACACATTTGACACGACATTGTTGTTGAAACCAACACTAGATAGTCATACAGGAGCTGATGTAAATTAGATGTGTATGAATTTCCACTCCCCACTGTACCGCAATCTCCGTGTAGATAGTTGACTTACACTTATACGAATGCAGTAGTGCATTCACATAAGTATAGTCAACTATCTGGTTCACAAATGTTTGTGCACTCGACATTCTGATGTTCAGCACATTGCAGCCGACAGAATGTCGATCGCACAAACATATGTAAACCTATCTAAATACATCTGTAATTTTTTTTTTTTTACAAGATCCATTGCTCCTACTACTATTAGATCTGTCTGGGTATACTTCTTCCAACTGCCCTAATTTCTGCCTGCATATCCTTTTATTTTATGACTTTGTGTCTCTCTGTATATAAGATGCTGTAATCACTAGGTGCAGTAACTTCAATGATCAATGCTACTTTTGTCTTTTTTTCATGGAGTAATACATCTGGTTTTCTTGAATCTATTTTTTGAAAGGTTGGTAATGGATGATCTCATTTGATATATACTTCATCATTCTCTATATTGTTTTGTGGCTAATGTTTCCAATGATTCTCAGCTACTTCAGTATTGTTATGATTGCACAATGTCCAATGCAACAGACTTGCCACATTATTAAGCCTTACAGTATACAGGCCCACTGCCACTAGTGTATTACACCCAGCAACAAGATGTGTAACTGTTTCCAATTCTGTTTTACAGAACCAGCATTTGTTTGTTTCTCCCACATGTTCAACGGGCTTTGTAAACCAACATGTATGTACTCCACTATCCTGGGCTGCTAATATTAACCTATTATCTTTTTTATTTATTTATTTATTTTACATTTGTTGACCGGGCTAGTCTAGCTGGATATATTTCCATTTTCAGTAGAGGCCCGGGGAGAAAAGCTCCACATAAAACATAACAAACAGACATGATAATAATAAACACATAGAATACAAAGAAAAGAAAAAAAAAATTGTGATAAAAATTGGTAATAATAATAAAAATGGTAATAAGATCAATAAAAATTAGGCACATAATCAAATAGTAGTCATGACTAGAGTTAAATCAGATTCAAAGCATCTTACTAATACTGACAGGCTGTATCTTAAGGCTTCTGCTATAATAGGAAAAAGTACAAGTAGGAGGAGAAGTAAGAGGAGTAGTGTTAGGTAAAATGAAGGGAGGCGACAGTAGTTAAGAAGTAAAAGAAGAAAAAGGGCTAGCAAGGGGAGATAGGAGAGGAGAGAGAAGTAGGTAGAGCAAAGAAGGATGAGAAGGAGGAACAAAGGTAGACAGTAAGTATAAGCACCCAGTAGGGTTAGAGGTCAGGTAAGGGGGGGGGGAGAAATCAGTCTGGTGTATTACATGAGCAGAGCCAGTGATTTTGGAAGTACAGTTTGATTTGTTGTTTGAAGAGGGGTAGAGATGTGATTAGAGTTAAATCCCTAGGTAGTAAATTCCAAGCTCGGCCTACAGTATTACTAAATAGAGAGTCTCCAGCTAAGTTGTGAGCCTTTATAGGTTTGGTCAAGAATTTACTTTTGGTTTAAATTCACCTCTGAAAAGGTCACAAAATGGTGCATCGTCATTCAACTGATCTTGAAACCAAATGAAATCAATGCCAAGTGAGGGTCCATAAATGGTCCAAGAATTAATGTATTAAACCAACCTGAAAAATAAAATGAGTGCTTTTGTCTCATACAAGAGACTTCATCAGAATAAAATGGTCCTAGCTCAGAGCCATTAAATAGTGCATAAAAAGATTTCATTGGTAGACAGTTCATTAATTAATAAGAACTGTAGTATTCTTTAAAGCACCAGATAACAAATGCTTAATAATAAGCAATGATACACAGGGTCAATATTGAATTAGCGAATGCTAATTCATCGACCCCTTTTAAGTGAAAGCTTACAATCCCGAACACTCGGAACAGCAATTTTTTACACAGGGCAAAAGATCGCTGGGCCGGTTTCGGGAGTTCGCCATTTCCTCCACTGTGGTGCAATCTTGGAGTTGGTATATTTAAGTGGGGGGTGGGGGCACAGCCCTCCACATCGGGGGGTGTGGGGGTGAAGCCCCCCCCACATTATATAACATTTTAAGTTTTTTTTTTTTTTTTTTTTTTTTGTGGACCAGCGATTTTTTTTCCCTGGGAAAAATATCACTGTTCTGGGTGTTCGAGATTTTAAGCTTTCCCTTAAAAATGGTTGATGAATTAGCATTTGCTTTTCTAAGCATTCGCTAATTCAATATAGATCCGATAGACATAATCCGTGACAAATAAAAAAACAGCACAAAAAAATGCATTGAAACATTTAATTACTTAAAAATAATGGTGTAAATAATATATAATAAATGTAACAAAAGATCTGTAAACACGTGCTATAAGTTATTAGCCCACAGTATTAAAACAGGTGTAACTGAAACACTGTCATTCAGATCAGGGGGAAAGGTAGCCCCCAGTCTATGCTGCCAATGCAGTTCACATACTTTAAAGTAATTCTTCCAGCTCCCCCCAGGATCCAGTGTAATCTTTTCTGAAATACCAAAGTGAAACTTGCTATAATTGTTATATTGGTTGTAATGTCTATACAGGGCACTGTTCTCATTCTTGTTGGCAATAGTGTGTGTGTGTGCGTGTGCGTGTGCGTGTGTGTGTGTGTGTGTGTGTGTGTGTGTGTGTGTGTGTGTGTGTGTGTGTGTGTGTGTGTGTGTGTGTGTGTGTGTGTGTGTGTGCTCATAAATACATGTTCTGAGAGCTCACTCAGTTTTGCCAACATAGAGTACCGGACATCCTGTGAACATCGGTAGGTAAACTACCCTTTGAGTGGTACAGTTACCATCATGAAAGGTGATCTTTGTTTTCATTACATTTTCTAGTACCACATCTTGATTCCTAGTAATGTATGTGCACTAGTTGCACCGTCTTCATTTAATAGTGTCCTTGCAAATCTTAGAAAGGGCAGCATGTTTGTTTTCCATCAATCTCTTGAAATTTGGGGAAGTTTTTGAAATAAATACTGGTCCAGGTCCCACTAATGAATATAATTCAGGGCTGGTTTTAAAAATACACAATTTTTTAAATCTCTTTGACTTCCTTAGAGAAATGATTGTATTCAACTACCAATGTCCTTTCATATTTATGCTTGTCTTGTCATGATGTGTTAGTTAGACCAGGACCCAAAACAGATTTATACCTATCACCTGATTCATTATACGCATCTGACAACAAACTGTCCAGATGGTGTTCTGGATACACCCTTGCTAAAAACATTTCCTTTAACTTGGTTAACTCATCCCACACATCCTCCTTATGTGACGTCATACTAGCCACCATGATGGCTTGTCCCTTAACTAGAACCTTGTTCTGCTATATAGGGTGGCAGCTTGTAAAATGTAAATAGGAATTACAAAAAGTTTGCTTCCTGTAAATATTTTATTTGAAACCTGTGGCTGTGTGTGAAATGAGCATGTCTAAATTAATTTATTTTTTATTTATTTTACATTTGTTTACCAGGTTTGTCTGACAGAGCTAAGTAGCTCTTTTTCCAGCAGAAGCCCGGGGAGAAACGTTCCACAGGTTACACAGATTATAATTTACAAAGGTAGATAAATAAACGACAGGATTACAAAAATATTCAAGGAAATGTATACATGAAAAACAAGGATTTTCCACAGTAAAGTAATTATGTCTGTCAGATTTAGAATCTTACATTATTCAGACAGACTAACAATAGTTTTGTTATCAGACTTAAAATCTTACATCATTCAGATAACAATATATGATGTATATGTAGGATAGAGAAATAAATGTGAGACAAGGTCTTGTAAGTTACATAAGTTGGGAGCAGATAGAGGTGTGCAGTTAGGGTTGATATGATGCTTATGGGGGGTCAGTGCAGTGGCAGGTCCATTGGTTTAACAGGTATTCTTTTGTAGCTGCCTTGAATTGGCTAAGTATCTTATGCAGCCTGATCTCAAGTGGGAATTTGTTCCATGCCTTGGAAGGATTATAGCAGTAGAGAATACATCCTTTTGGGTCTATATTAGAACACTGAAGTTTCAACACTTCGAATGTTCTAATATCAAACCCTATTCAACGAAAGTTGAAAACATCGAGCATACAGAACAGCAAATTTTTCCTAGTGAAAAAATTTGCTGTTCCAAAACACATACACACAACACAAGCACACCAAACAAACAGCAATCCACACACATACACCTAAAATCTTACACCTAACCCTACACTAAACTATACATACACCACTAACTACCCACTTAACTTAACCCAAACCCTAACTCTAAGGTCTGTCACTATCGCACACTCACCTCACCTGCACCCTAACTCACCTACTCCACGCTAAACCTCATGTCCTCACAATCGCACACATACCTAACCCACGTCCTATCCCTAACTCACCTAACCCGCCCTAACCCTCAAGTCCATACAATTGCACACATATCTAACCCACACCCTAACCCTAACTAACCTAACCCGCGCTCAATTGCACACTTACCTGAACCCTACCCGTAACTTTCCACCACAGCGCTGAAAATACAGAGGCAACATAAATGAACAACTGAATTCTTTCCCTAGGAAAAAAATTGGTTTTCTGTACCTTTAATATTTTCAGCTTTCACTGAATACGGGTCGATATTAGAACATTCAAAGTTTTGAAACATCGATGTTCTAATATAGACCCCATCCTTTCTTAGTTTTAGGTTTGTGGATTTGTAGCAGATCCTGGTTAGAGCTCCAGAGGGATCTAGCAAGTGAATAGTAGCAGATAAGAGATGATCGGGTAGGACAGTAAGAAGGCTGATACAGGACAGAGTGGATGATCTGGAGCTGAGAGAGAAGAAGCTGGTGAGGTAATTCAAGCCAGTTAAGGTGTTTGAGTGAGAGACAATGATGTGACTTGTATGTTTGATGGGCTGCAAATATTGTTGTAGGTAGATTCAAGTTTGGCTAGGAGTGTCAAGTTGAGGCAAGTAAGAATTTGAGAGCCATATAAGAGAGTGGGTAGGAGGTAGGCATAAGAGAGAGTTAATTTAGCTTTTCTGGCAATAAACTTTTTGTTGCGATAATCCTAGTTTCTGATGAGTTTTCTTGATACAGTTATTAATGTGTACATTAAATTTAAGTTGGTTGTCAATGATGACACCTAGGAGTTTGGTGCTAGAGTCTACCATAATGTGGAAGAAAAAGCAGTAGCTTAGTTTTTTTTTTTTTTTTGGATTAAGGATAAGCTGGTTCTCAAAGAACCAGTTTCTACTGATTTAAAGGAAGTCAGCATTGCAGAGATGAGTTCAGAGGGAGAGTCAGCAATAGTGTCTGTAGAGTCATCAGCATATTGGACCAGTGATGATTGAGAACAGGAGGAATAAAGGCAATTAATAAAGATGTTGAAAAGTAGTGGACCAATGATAGAACCCTGAGGGACACCCGTTATAACTGGGAGAGAAGGGGGTAGACCAGATTGCTACTTAACAGCTTAAAATCTATTAGTGAGGTAGCTGGAAAACCATAAAACAGTAGCAGGGGAAAAGGTAAGGTTGGTTAGTTTGTGCAGAAGGAGAGGGTGAGAGACAGCATCAAAAGCTTTAGAGAGTATATTCTTTCTTTATTCCATGAGTAAGGGAATTGCAAAAAATCAGTAGCACTGTTCAGGTAGTCTATAAAGATGTGGACTTCCTCAACTTTACCATCCCATAAGACAAATATGTTATCCAAAAATCTCACATATAAATGCAATCTATTTGCAAAGTGGCTGTCAAGTTAAAACTGTTTTTCCCAACCCAAAAGGACCAAATTCACAAAAGCAAGAGCACAGGATGTTCCATATGCCACACCTCTTATTTGCTGAAAAAAATTTCCCCTTCAAAGTAAATGTAATTGTGTTCAAGAGTTAAGGACATACGTTCCAAAATAAGGTTGATCGTATCATTGGAAAGGTTAGACCAGTGTGTCAAACTATAGTGGAAATATTATAAACCCTCATTCTTGGGTATAACAGGGAAAAGGTCTTTTACATCTGTAGTTAGAAAAATTAGATTATCTTCCCAAACATGGTTCTTCAAATGACCTAAGAAGTCCCAAGAATCCTTTATGAGGTGAGGTATGACCTCATACACATGTTTAGTCCACCTGTCAATGAACACAGCTAGTGGGTAGGTCGTAAACACAGAAGCAGAAACTGTTGATCTTAATGAGGGTCAGATTTGAGATATCAAAAATCATAGGTACTATACGATTACAATTGGAGAGAAACTGGTAAGTCTCCACATCAATACATTGGTTTAATAAATACTCCTCTAGGTGTAAGTCAGTCCTGCAATATGCTATATTTCTCTGGATTCTAGAAACAGTGTTATAGGTGTCCATATCATGTTGTAGTGCTAATATGATGTTGGAATAATCCAGTATGTCAAGAATAATTTTCCACCACCTTTGTCAGGCGGCACGAGGCAGACAGATTTGTCTTTATGCAGTTGATCAAATAACAAATGTTCTTCATTGGAGAGGTTGTAAAATGTATCCTTCTTATTAGCAAACGTTTTATAAATTTTCTCCATGACCACCTTTTCAAAAACCTGTATGGTGGGGTGTGTGAAGGGTTGAAAGTATTATGATTTCTAATAGCTTCACCCCCATGGCTGGATCCCCTAGCTTCCCCAGTGCCATGAAAAAAAAAACATTGAGATTAAGTTTCCTAGTAAATAGTTTAATCTCCATTAAGGAATCAACAATATCAACATGTCTAGAAGGGACAAATTTGAAACCTTTGAGAAATAAAGACAATGTTCCTTAGTGAACAAGCTAGCAGTGTAATTGTATATATTGTACCCCTTAAATGACTGAGTTACATCAAGCATTATGTCTTCACCCACCCCTTTCCCTTTTTGTGTTGTTTTGAATAGGGGGACCTCTGGGATTTCTGTCCTGGGTCATATGTGAATTTCAAATGACTGGCCAGCCTCTCAGAACATCTGAGTTTCCGAAAACTCTGAAATTCATCCATGAAAACATCTGTGTCGCTAAAATCTGAGGACAGTCTACCCCTTTGTTCTCTTCTACTTTGTTCACCAACATTAGTAGTGTCATCATTAGAAAAATAAATTAATTTAGAATTAACACTTGTGGGGAATAAGGCGTGCTGTGGGGTAAGCATTCTTGTTGCAATATTGTTTAACATCTCTTCCTAACTTTCTTTTTTCTTTAAAAACAGGTCATTACAATTTTGTATCTACTCTCAAAAGAATAGTTTCATATAATGTTTTAAAATGTTCAAAAGAAACATCCTTTAAAATAAGTTGGTGTACTTCTTCCAACTCTAAACACAACTTAACAAGTTGCATCTCATTGTATTTAATAATTTTGTGCACTAATTCCAACCTATATTTGTCAAAAAGACCAACAAAATCTGTAACATTTCTTCATTTTACATTAATCCAAATGGAAATTTAAACAAACGCAGTCCCTGCTGTATCTTTCGGCTTTTCCTGGTTAAGGGTCGCCACAGCGGAACTCCGGTCCGCTAATGATTGGCAGTAGATTTTTACATGCAGAGTTGCCAGCCCTGACACACAACCTTCAATGAAGGTACGCCCATTCACGCATGTCTCCACACAGAAGACGCTCTAGCTGAGAATCGAACAGGACAACGTCTTACTGTGAGGCGGCAACGCTACCGCAGCACCACCACTGCAGTCCCTGAGGGAAAATATTTAAATGTGAACATTGTCTTAAGTAATTATTTTACATCTGAAGACTTTTAAACTTGAAGTGTCTTCTCAAACAGGTGTAAAAAGTCCCTTAAGGAAACTTCATTGTTTGAAATAGAAGTAAGATTGTTCATACTGTTAACAGTTTCGACAGTTTGAAAAGCACAAGTTTTTTTCTAAAATAGATTTGAAATTGGCATTATTTCATTCCTGATTAGTTCCTTAAGCTTTACTAGGAACCAAGTTGTGGTGTTAGGAAATGTAATGAAAACAAAGATCACCTTTTATGATGGTAACTGTACCACTCAAAGGGTAGTTTACTTAGGGTATGTGCACAGAATGTCCGGCATCCTATTTTGGCAAAACCGAGTGAGCTCTCAGAACATGCATTTATGAACACACACACACACACACACACACACACACACACACACACACACACACACACACACACACACACACACACACACACACACACACACACACACACACACACACACACACACACACACACACACACACACACACACGATATTGCCAACAAGAATGAGAACAGTGCCCTGTGTAGACATTCCAACCAATGTAACAGTTGTAGCAAGTTTCACTTTAGTATTTTAAGATCACACTGGATACCTGGGGGGGGGGTGCTGGAAGAAATATTTAAAAGTACATGAACTACAATGACAACTTAGACTAGGGGCTACCTTTCACCCTGGCCTGAATGTCAGTGTTTCATTTGCACCTGTTTTACCACTGAAGGCCAATAAGTCATAGCCCAGGTTTTTACAAATCTTTTGTTACATTTGTTATATATTATTCACACCATTATTTTTAAATAATCAAATGTTTTGATGCACTTTGTTGTGCTGCTTTTTTGTTTGACAAGGATTATGTGTATCATTGCTTATTAATGTGCATTTGTTGTCTGGCCCTTTAAAGAATACTACAGTTCTTATTAATTAATGACCCTACTACTAATGAAATCTTTTTATGCATTATTTAATGGCTCTGAGCTACGACCATTTTACTCTAATGTAGTTTCTTGTATGAGGCGAAAGCGCTCATTTTATTTTTTTCAGGTTGTTTTAATAAATTAATTCTTGGACCATTTCTGGACCCTAATTTGGCACTGATTTTCTTTTGGTTTTAAATTCACCTCTCTTTAACCATTTTTGCATCAGATCCTGATCAACATGAGGTTGTTCTAGGAGGTTTCTGTATTTGTAACTTTATGCCTTTTACACATTTCTTGCTTTCTCATCTGAGATTTCTCCTTATATTCTTTCTCTCTCTTTTTTTTTTTGGCACATTTAGTTCTTACCTGGTTTTTGTCTACTTCTGGCTTGGTTTCCATTCTCACTTAATACCAATATGCTTCTGCTAAACTAAGCCTGGAAGTCATCTTACATTTGTTCTCCTTATGTTTCAAAACTTTCACAATTTTTGGATCTGAAGAAGTCAGCTGATACGTAAACAGTCCTACGATTGCATATCTATTCATGTAATCATTTTGAGGAGGCCCATACCTTCTTCAGATCAAGGAATATATAATCTTGGTATACACTGAATTTTATATATCATTTAATAAGTGTGAAGAATTTTTTCTTGTTTTCCTGTCCAGCTGATCCAATAACTTTTGGGACCAGTCATTCACCTTAAAACTGAAATTTAGAATAGGAAGAGCAAATGAGTTTTTTTCTGTAATATTTTCAGGATGTAAGTGAAAACCACTGAAGCCGACAAAACCCCATGCCGATTCCACACAGAAAATACCCCAGATAATAACCACTTAAGACAGCAATGCTCAGTTATTCGTCACTGTGTTGTCCTGGCTAAATATATAATAATCTGATTCTGTAACAAACTGGCAATAATTAGAATATATATAATTTATAATTTCTTGTCCAGTCATGTTTTCTTAGTACTGAGTCTTTAAGGTAATAAAATACAACAATATTGTATATATTTATCAGCTGATGATTTAATACATAAAATACCTTCTAATGTGGGAATGGTTTTATTGTACTTCTACACTGCTAACTTGCTCAATCACACTGTAACACAGATGGCAATTATATCATACTGAAGTGTTCATTGCAGCCTGTGGTATTGCAGTGTTTATTACCATGTTAGTTTTACAATGGATTTATTAACCTTGCAGCTGAGTTTCAGTTTTCTGCAAAGGATGAGAGACACTGTTCGCTGTAAAATATGATTCATCAAGCTGAATACATAAAATTTCTGTAAATAACAAAAATTCAGATTATGGAATCAGAGTAAATAGGAAATCGTCTTTCACCTAAAATAGGAAGAAAGTGTTGTGCTACATTAAACAGATCAATGGCTTAAATATCTAAAGATGCAGCTATTTGCTCAATCGTATACAGTGGTGACTGGAAACCCTAACAAAGTACAGGATATAATAATTTCTGACCTAAGTGGAACGTGATTGTTTCTCATTTTGGAGACATGTTAATAATATAAAATGAAAGCTTTGTCTTGTGATGTATGCACCAGATAGGCTTGCACTTTGGCTTCTTGCCACTTGGTTTAATACATTTAAAAATGCTGTCACATTTTCCATATGATAATGAAAAATTACTGAGTGTTGGCTATGATGGATTGATTGACTGATTATCATTTGCTTCATGGGAAGTCTGAATCGATAGGTGCCTATTTACGGTGAAGGCCTGGTGCAAAAAGTTCCAACTCTGTAAGATAATTGCACATAAGAAAAAATAAGATATGTGCAGATAACACAAATATTTCACTACACAAGGATCGAAATATACAAATTGGCACTACGGTGAATTTTTTAGATGTATGTTTATATTGGGATGCAGATGAACAACGAATTCACAGTAGGATTCACCGTAAGGAGACCTTCACAAATGGGTATTTGCATCATTCCAGCAATCACCCTAAACATACCATCAGGAACATTCCCCGAGGGCAGTTTATACGAGTGAGTAGGATGACATCCAAATGGGGTGATTTGATAGAAGAATTTCATACAGTTTTGTTTTTATTCACACATCGAGGGTATAACATTCAGGTTTACTGAGTTCTATCTGAGTTCCATCTTTCATTTGCTGGTTATTTGTGTTATTTGTCCTTTTTGGCGTTCTTTTTACATGAACTACAATGACAACTTAGACTAGGGGCTTCCTTTCACCCTGGCCTGAATGTCAGTGTTTCATTTGCACCTGTTTTACCACTGAAGGCCAATAAGTCATAGCCCAGGTTTTTACAAATCTTTTGTTACATTTGTTATATATTATTCACACCATTATTTTTAAATAATCAAATGTTTTGATGCACTTTGTTGTGCTGCTTTTTTGTTTGACAAGGATTATGTGTATCATTGCTTATTAATGTGCATTTGTTGTCTGGCCCTTTAAAGAATACTACAGTTCTTATTAATTAATGACCCTACTACTAATGAAATCTTTTTATGCATTATTTAATGGCTCTGAGCTACGACCATTTTATTCTAATGTAGTTTCTTGTATGAGGCGAAAGCGCTCATTTTATTTTTTTCAGGTTGTTTTAATAAATTAATTCTTGGACCATTTCTGGACCTTAATTTGGCACTGATTTTCTTTTGGTTTTAAATTCACCTCTCTTTAACCATTCCTGCATCAGATCCTGATCAACATGAGGTTGTACTAGGAGGTTTCTGTATTTGTAACTTTATGCCTTTTACACATTTCTTGCTTTCTCATCTGAGATTTCTCCTTGTATTCTTCCTCTTTTTTTTTTTTGGCACATTTAGTTCTTACCTGTTTTTTGTCTACTTCTAGCTTGGTTTCCATTCTCACTTAATACCAATATGCTTCTGCTAAACTAAGCCTGGAAGTCATCTTACATTTGTTCTCCTTATGTTTCAAAACTTTCACAATATTTGGATCTGATGAAGTCAGCTGATACGTAAACAGTCCTACGACTGCATATCTATTCATGTAATCAGTTTTGAGGAGGCCCATACCTTCTTCAGAACAAGGAATATATAATCTTGGTATACACTGAATTTTATATATCATTTAATAAGTGTGAAGAATTTTTTCTTGTTTTCCTGTTCAGCTGATCCAATAACTTTTGGGACCAGTCCTTCACCTCAAAACTGAAATTTAGAACAGGAAGAGCAAATGAGTTTTTTTTGTAATATTTTCAGGATGTAAGTGAAAACCACTGAAGCCGACAAAACCCCATGCCGATTCCACACAGAAAATACCCCACATAATAACCACTTAAGACAGCAATGCTCAGTTATTCGTCACTGTGTTGTCCTGGCTAAATATATAATAATCTGATTCTGTAACAAACTGGCAATAATTAGAATATATATAATTTATCATTTCTTGCCCAGTCATGTTTTCTTAGTACTCGAGTCTTTAAGGTAATAAAATACAACAATATTGTATATATTTATCAGCTGATGATTTAATACATAAAATACCTTCTAATGTGGGATTGGTTTTACTGTACTTCTACACTGCTAACTTGCTCAATCACACTGTAACACAGATGGCAATTATATCATACTGAAGTGTTCATTGCAGCCTGTGGTATTGCATTGTTTATTACCATGTTAGTTTTACAATGGATTTATTAACCTTGCAGCTGAGTTTCAGTTTTCTGCAAAGGATGAGAGACACTGTTCGCTGTAAAATATGATTCATCAAGCTGAATACATAAAATTTCTGTAAATAACAAAAATTCAGATTATGGAATCAGAGTAAATAGGAAATCGTCTTTCACCTAAAATAGGACGAAAGTGTTGTGCTACATTAAACAGATCAATGGCTTAAATATCTAAAGATGCAGATATCTGCTCAATCATATACACTGGTGACTGGAAACCCTAACAAAGTACAGGAGATAATAATTTCTGACCTAAGTGGAACGTGATTGTTTCTCATTTTGGAGACATGTTAATAATATGAAATGAAAGCTTTGTCTTGTGATGTATGCACCAGATAGGCTTGCACTTTGGCTTCTTGCCACTTGGTTTAATACATTTAAAAATGCTGTCACATTTTCCATATGATAATGAAAAATTACTGAGTGTTGGCTATGATGGATTGATTGACTGATTATCATTTGCTTCATGGGAAGTCTGAATCGATAGGTGCCTATTTACGGTGAAGGCCTGGTGCAAAAAGTTCCAACTCTGTAAGATAATTGCACATAAGAAAAAATAAGATATGTGCAGATAACACAGATATTTCACTACACAAGGATCGAAATATACAAATATATAATTTGTACAGATACTGCAATATGCAGCTAAGACAATCTTTGAGAATTAAAAGAACGATAACACTGAAAAAATAAGAGAATGGTATTACTACTGAGTTGTATAAGACATGCCACATAGCGATTAGTATGCTGAATGGGTGTATTATATTGCAATAACTAGTTGATTTAGAAAGGAAGGTTAAAAGGAGAACAGTACCATGGCAGGGCTAGCCAACTGGTGGTGTAAACCCTGGCTTGAGATGATTCTCACTACTGAAGTGGCACCAAAACCCCATGTGCAAAATGGGAAAAGGGGTTGAGGATGGATGGATAAATGGTTAAAAGGAGAATGGTAGATAAGAAAACTGACAAGAATACTGAGGAGAACTTAGGAGGCATATAGGCAAAATTGCCTAGGATGAGAAAAGATAATACAGAAAGTAGAACTAGGAGGGGTAAGGGGTTATAGGAACAGACAGAATGAGAGGAGTATTCTTAGTTAGATTATTTTTAAAAGGACTAGGAGAACAGTTTAGGAGTGCAGTATATGATTGTATGGTTATCTAGGTGATGCCACTTGAGTTCTTATTGGTGAGGATGAGCATTTTCACATAGTAGAAAGAAGATTTTAGGTGGTGTTTAAAAAGTAGAGTAAGCTGAGTTGTCTGAATTATGGAGGGTCAGAGTTCCACATTTTTGCTACAGTCTAGGTGAATAGTGCTTCACATGAACTGTTGTTAGGTTTTTCTATGAGTGATAGCTTTTTTATCTGTGGAGCACAGGGGTTGACCAGATGATTACCATCCCATAAGGGAGATTGTAGCTGAACACTTTTCTGGCTGGAACAGGACTGTATGTGCTGTTTTAAGTTGGGTGAGATTCACGCAACGTTGCAGTATAACCACTGAACCTGCTTGAGAGCATTGAGAGCAGTGCACTGATGAGATGAGTTGGGTAGAGTAGCTGCAAACTCTGCAATTTTATTCCAGCATTACCCCAAATTTAGTAGCTGAACAGTTTGCAGATTTGTGAAAATGGGGGGGGGGGGGTACATTTAATAATGAAGTTATTAAATAAGGTAAGGTGACTTTCTTGCAAGCATCTTTTGTAATATAATGTTTTATTCTGTACAGTGAGCCAAGTATTTTTTTTTTGAGTTTTGTTTACAGAGAAAATGATACACTGGTCAGATTTAAGTTGTCACCAGTCACTGTGGATGCACAAGCCAGTGCATTTCTTTGTGCCAGTCCCAAGCTCGGATAAATGGGGAGGGTTGCGTCAGGAAGGGCATCCGGCGTAAAACTTTGCCAAATCTTTTCATGCAGTCACCAGTTAATATTTCCATACCGGATCGGTCGAGGCCCGGGTTAACAACTACCACCACCAGTACTGTTAGCCAACAGGGTGCTGGCAGAAATTGGGCTACTGTTGGCTGAAGGAGGAGAAGAGGTGGAAGGCATGGCCAAAGGCAGGAAGAGAGGAGGAAGGCTAGGACTGTGGTAGTGAGGGTCGGAACTTTGAATGTTGGCAGTATGACTGATATAGGGAGAGAGCTAGCTGATATGATAGACAGAAGGAAGTTTGGTATATTGTGTGTGCAAGAGACCAGCTGGAAGGGGAGTAAGGCTAGGTGTATTGGAGGTGGGTTCAAATTGTTTTATCATGGTGTGCATGGGAGGAGAAATGGAGTAGGAGTTATTCTGAAGGAACAGTATGCGAAGAGTGTTTTAGAGGTGAAAAGGGTGTCGGATAGAGTGATGTTTATGAAGCTGGAAATTGATGGTGTAATGATTAATGTTGTTAGTGCATATGCTCCACAAGCTGGGTGTGCAATGGATGAGAAAGAAAAATTTTGGAGTGAATTGGATGAAGTGGTGATGACTTACCCAAGTGTGAGAGAGTGGTGATTGGAGCAGATTTAAATGGGCATGTTGGTGAAGGGAACAGTGGGGATGAGGAAGTGATGGGTAGGTATGGTGTTAAACAAAGGAATGCACAAGGTCAGGTGGTAGTGGATTTTGTGAAAAGGATGGATATGGCTGTGGTGAATACGTATTTTAACAAGAGGGAGGAACATAGGGTGACATACAAGAGTGGAGGAAGATGCACACAGGTGGATTATATCTTATGTAGGAGGGCCAGTTTGAAGGACATTGGAGACTGTAAAGTGGTGGCCGGACAAAGTGTAGTTAGGCAGCATAGGATGGTGGTTTGTAGGATGACATTGGTGATCAAGAAGAGGAGGAGCAGTGTAAGGGCAGCACCAAGGATCAAATGATAGAAATTGGAAAAGGATAATTGTGAGGTGGAGTTCAGGGATGAGTTAAGACAGGCACTGGGTGGCAGTGAAGAGTTACCAAATAGTTGGGTAACTACAGCAGAGCTAGTAAGGGAGACTGCTAGAAAGGTGCTTGATATCACATCGGGACAGAGGAAGGACAACAAGGAGACATGGTGGTGGAATGAGGAAGTACAGAAGAGTATACAGGCAAAGAGGTTGGCAAAGAAGAAGAGGGATTGTCAGAGAGATGAAGAAAGTAGACAGCAGTATAAGGAGATGAGGTGCATGGCAAAGAGAGAGGTGGCGAAGGCTAAGGATAAGGCATTTGAAAAGTTGTATGAACGGTTGGACAATAAGGAGGGAGAAAAGGACCTGTACCAATTGGCTAGACAGAGGGACCAAGCTAGAAAAGATGTGCAGCAGGTAAAGGTGATAAAGGCTAATCAGGGAAACATACTCACAAGTGAGGAGTGTGTGTTGAGGAGATGGAAAGAGTACTTTGAGGGGTTGATGAATGAAGAGAATGAGAGGGAGAGAAGGTTGGATGATGTAGGAATAGTGAATCATGAAGTACAATGGATTAGCAAGGAGGAAGTAAGGATAACTATGAAGAGAATGAAGAATGGAAAGGCTGTTGGCCCAGATGACATACCTGTGGAAGCATGGAGGTGTTTAGGTGAAATGGCAGTCGAGTTTTTAACCAGATTGTTTAATGAAATCTTGGAAAGTGAGGATGCCTGAGGAATGGAGAAACAGTGTTTTGGTACCGATTTTTAAGAATAAGGGTGATGTGCAGAGCTGTAGTAACTACAGAGGGATTAAACTGATCAGTCACGGCATGAAGTTATGGGAAAGAGTAGTGGAAGCTAGGTTAAGAAGGGATGTGATGATTAGTGAACATCAGTATGGTTTCATGCCAGGAAAGAGCACTACAGATGCGATGTTTGCTCTGAGAATGTTGATGGAGAAGTACAGAGAATGTCAGAAGGAGTTGCATTGTGTTTTTGTAGACTTGGAAAAAGCATATGACAAGGTGCCTAGAGAGGAGTTGCGGTATTGTATGAGGAAGTCAGGAGTGTCAGAGAAGTATGTAAGAGTGGTACAGGATATGTACGAGGGTAGTGTGACAGCAGTGAGGTCAGCGGTGGGAGTGATGGATGCATTGAAGGTGGAGGTGGGGTTACATCAAGGATCAGCTCTGAGCCCTTTCTTATTTGCAATGGTGATGGACAGGTTGACAGACGAGATCAGACAGGAGTCCCCATGGACAATGATGTTTGCAGATGACATTGTGATCTGTAGTGAGAGTAGGGAACAGGTGGAGGAGACCCTGGAGAGATGGAGATTAGCTCTAGAGAGAAGAGGAATGAAGGTCAGCAGGACTAAGACAGAATATATGTGTTTGAATGAGAGGGAGGCTAGAGGAATGGTGAGGATGCAAGGAGTAGAGGTGGCGAAGGTGGATGAGTTTAAATACTTGGGGTCAATAGTTCATAGTAACGGAGAGTGTGGAAGATAGGTGAAGAAGAGAGTACAGGCAGGATGGAGTGGGTGGAGAAGAGTGTCAGGAGTGATTTGTGACAGATGAGTACCTGTAAAAGTGAAAGGGAAGGTCTACAAGAGGGTATTGAGATCAGCTATGTTATATGGGTTGGAGACAGTGGCATTGACAAAAATGCAGGAGTTTGAGCTGGATGTGGCAGAGTTAAAGATGTTAAGATTTGCACTGGGTGTGATGAGGGTGGACAGGATTAGGAATAAGTATATTAGAGGGTCCGCCCAGGTTGGAAGGTTTGGAGACAAAGCCAGAGAGGCAAGATTATATTGGTTTGGACATGTGCTGAGAAGGGATGCAGAGTATATTGAGAAAAAGATGCTAAGGATGAAGTTACCAGGTAACAGGAAAAGAGGAAGGCCTAGGATAAGGTTTATGGATGCAGTGAGAGAGGACATGCAGGTGGTTGGTGTGACAGAACAAGATGCAGAGGACAGGAAGAAATGGAAACAGGTGATCCGCTGTGGCGACCCCTAATGGGAACAGCCAAAAAAAGATGATGATGATCTATTATAACACCTAGGAGTTTAGTGTGAGGGACTACTTCTATTGTTGTGCTGTTGGAGGATGCAATGTAAAATAATTGTCTGTAATTTTCTGGACAATATGATTGGCTTAGTTTGTTAGGATTTAGTAGGAATTCAGAGGACTCAATATGGCCTTTTATGGAGGTAAAACCATTTTAATTTTAAGTTAGGCATTGTTTTTGCAGAGCATTGCAGAATCATTGGCATCTTGTGCTAGTGTAGATTATTTTGCTCCTATATGTAGGCTATTAAAATATTGAAATATTAGAGAGCAGGGGCCAAGAAATTAACTTCAGTACATACTGAAAGATTGGTAGAATGGAGGAGAAGGATCTTTACCATTTGACTGTCTGGAGTTTATTTTAGATACCTTTTGAACCATGCTATTCAGTTGTTAGATAGTTTTAGAGCTAAGAGTATTTTAGCATGGTGTGTGAGACGGTATCGAATGCATTGGTCACATCAAGGAAGAGTGCTGACAATATTTTGTCTTTGCTTATATTGTGTTGGAACATTTTTAAGAAAAGACAGCATTGCAAAAGTGGTACTATGTCCAGGGCAAAAACTGTATTAGGTAGAAAAGAGGAAGTTTTTTGTAAAAGGGTAATGAAAAAGTTTGGAATGAATACAATTTTCAAGTAAAAGCTAAATGTTATACTAAGATTTTAAAATAAATAACATAGAAATACTTTACATCTGCAGAAAGCGGATATAAACAATTGTAAAAAAAACAAAAATAACAAAACAACTATTTACAAGGTATCTACCCATTAATCAAATAATGCAGAACAGTGACACAATAACTTTCTAAAATGAGAAAAAAATCAATTTGTTGTCATCTTATTCAGTAGCCTCTTAAGTTTCATCCATGAATTTGTCTAGTGGTTCTTTCTTTGGTTGTTGAAATCTCAGTCTGAAAATGTTCAGTTCCAATGTTGTAAAATTATTTCAATGTTGGGCGTGTATTACTTTTCCAGTTTCTTGATATCACTTTTCTTGCAATTGTTAAGAAGGACCAAAGAAGAGGGAATTCAATTTTCTTGATGCATGAAGGAATAGGGGTATTAAACAAAATTAATGAATTATTTAAAAGAAAATTATCGTTAAAAAGAGCTTGCAAATAATAATTAATATTATTCCAAATTATATGTTGCCAGTTAGCTATGATATTAGATTTCATCTCCAACGATCTATTTTTTTTCCCCAGTTATCATTTCCATTTTGTGTGGTGTAATAAAAGTATATATATATATATATATATATATATATATATATATATATATATATGCATATATGCACACACACACACACACACACACACACACACACACACACACACACACACACACACACACACACACATATATATATATATATACAGTGTTGTGCTAGTTACTTATAAAAGTAATAAGTTACTATTACTAGTTACTTTTCAGTGAAGGTAATATATTACTATTACTTATTACTTTTCTAAAAAAGTAATATACAACTATTACTAGTTACTAACTAAAGTAACAAGTTACTCTTGAGTTACTTTTACATAAGTATAGTTTATCAGTCGTTATATTACGTCACATTACAATCCACCAATATCACTCAGTAAAAACAATCTCTGTAGAAGTAAAAGCCATTCAAATAATCCCACATTAAATTACACATCTGTATCTAATAAAGAGGATGCTACTGGCAAACAACTTTACATTTCAATGTTTCATCTACAAATTCAGTGCCTCCTGCCCTTGAATAATTAATTTCCTGTTACATTAAAAGAAATTGGTAAGCTGGTAATACTGCAATAGGAAATGACTGACAAACTGACAACAAGTTCATAGTTACTAGGCATCTCACACAAAGGAGGGGACACTCAGGAGTGTAGAATCCCTATCCCCCTTAAAATGCACCAAATAATGAGCAATCGAAAAGGCACTGCAATATCAGCACTCCATCTACATGGTGTGGAAGAAGAATCCACAGCTTTCTACACCAGAGGCAGTTATGCTACTAGCACTGCTTTTAAATTGTACAGCACAAACACTGACTGCCATTTGGTAAACAAAACAGTTACCTGCACATTTAAAACAGACTTAGTATGAGCAGCAGTAAACTTATCTTCCATTGAAACTCACAATTTCATGAAATGAAATGAAACTCATAATCTCTTAAAAATGCACTGAAACTCATAATTCTGGGAAAATGTACTAAAAACTCAAACTTACAGTCATGTCAGCAGTCTGGAAGTTTATGTAGAGTATTCAGGCTCTTGTCTCCAGTCTCCACTGAAACTCAATTCCTTCAGCAATCTGGTAGTCTGTGTACAGGGTTCATGCTCTTGTCTCTTGTAACCGATGGGGTCAAGCCTGATCAATTTAACTTGACTAATCTGTCCCCCCTCTCCAACTAGGGCATTACATACCATAGCTCCATACCTCTCAACCTCTTAGCATAAGAAATATGAACAAAGTGTAAAATAATGGGGCAAAGGCTCCAAAATAGGAACAGATTATAAATATTGCTATTATATACTTAGAAATTTGTTAAAATAACATTTGCCTTGACATGCATTTTCTAAAAGAAATTGAAACTCAAATGTTTGGCATTATTTAAATATTTCAGTCCTCAGTGATTTGTCGGAAAACCACAAATGTTAAGGAATAATCCAAAATATAAGGCAAATATCTAGACAGCTGAGAGATATGTAAACCCTTCAACCTCTTAGTGCAAGAAATCTGGACAAAGTCTGAAATAATGGGGAAACAATGGTGCAAAATAGGGATACATTTTAAATATTGCTTCTATAACTTAGAAAGTTGCTAGAATAAATTGATTTGTCTTAGTATGTATTTTCTGAAGGAACACGATACATTTATAAATCCGCTTTGAGGTCTTCACGACAGAGACATTTTTTTACAGAATACCTAGAACTTTAACATTTTTCTCATATCTGAGATTTTGTCACTATGGACTTACCTTCCGTTTTAATAAACATGCACGCTATGAACATACAATAATTACATGTCATAACATATAATCTACAGATATTTTAGGTTGGGTTTTATGCTTATATTTACGTTGAAGTCAGTTAAACAGACTGCACGATGTAGATCGGAAAGTTAGCTCTGATAGCAGTTTCCGTGACTGTTTTTACTGTCGCTAAATGTTTTTATATAATGGTTTGTTTTGACATTTGTACTATATCTACGAAGTGTTTTGTAGATTGTTATCTTGTTGGCTAACATCCGTTACACATGAAGACTGTGCAGTTGTTTTACTCTGAGACAGGAATGAAACATTGTTACAATTTATAACTGTCGTTGTAAATGTTACATGGTTTTTACATCAGCTACTGTGCAGGACTTCAATGATTGTTAGTTATGATGTCTTTTATCCCTTTTCTCATGTTTCATACTTTTTAATATTCTTATGCACTAAGAGCACTTTGAGTACTATAAGTTTTAAATATTGCAAGTGTTGGGAGCTGAAGCTCCGGTAACTGCTCTGATTGGTTAATTGTATTAATCAACAAGCCCGCCAAAAATGTTTTTTATATATAAATAAGACCTAAATGCATATGTAAGTTGACTATCTGAAGAAGCATAGCTTGCCTATGCGAAAGCGCTCATTTTATTTCATCACATTAAAGATATTTTACTTCTTTACTACAAACGGAGGTTGTTATTTATCCGTGGTGACTCCTTCTGTTTCCTGATTTTGGTTACCTGCTTCTCATTTGTCGGAAGGCGTCTTTGAGCACCAACAACAGTTCTTACCAACTAATTCTTCTGTTACCAGTGTGCTGTTATTGGTTCTACACATGGATTCGACGGATATTGAATTAGACTTTAGACCAGAGGCGAGGGAGGTCGTGACACCAGTATGGGAATCTCTTCTACACTGCAACACCAACCCTTTATTGACTCTGGAGCTTTCCAACCATCCTACTTCCGCGAACACCACCAATAACGGAGAGATATTTACTGAGTTTAATGCTCTTTGTAAAACTTTCCAAGATGACTTATACAAATTACAGAGGTATGCCTGGCAACGTTTACATCTTGAGGCATGCCTCCATTTTAAGGTTATACCTCGCGGCATGCGAGTTTTTTGCATGCCGACGTATGGGGATAGCCACCCCATACTGCTACGAAAATGGCAAGACCTAAACATAGGTTTAGGATTTGATTACATCAGACTGCTTTTAGACTATTTTGCTCCTTTGGAGACGGAACTTAGAGGCAAGGTAGACTTGCAACAACGTCATTTTAATGAGTTTTACAAAACGGACTATTTCCAACAAAGATTAGATAATGTACGATCACAAGTGCACTTATTCAGTGAAAGACTCAGGCAAATAAAACAAAGAAAGTTGATTAGAGACTCTAATGACTTTGCTAACGGCCAGATATTTGTTTGGCCCAGGACTGTGCATTCTTCTGCCACGACAGAGACTGGGAACTCTTTTAACACAACCAACATACATTCCACAGTTGCAGAAGTTAATATTGCACCACCCAGTTTGAGTGTTAATAACTCTCATCCTATTGACATTCCGTCGACTTCTGCTTTGAACAGTAGCTCTTCAGGAGGTAATTCTGTTAATAACACTCCTCTTCCTAACCAACAAGCCGATAAAAACCTTATAACATCTGGGGCTAGACCTAAAGATACAGCAAGCACATCTACCCATTTTTTACCATTCCCCGTCAAACAACAAGCGACATGGAGAGGCCGCTCCAACAGCAGGGGGCCCCGCAAGAGGAAGGGTTCAGAAGAAAAATATGGACAGATGAGAAAACAAAGGAACTAAATGATCTAGTCTGTAATTTATCAGACTTTCCATTGTCAGACTCTACTGTCTCCCTTCTCAATAAAGGACTAAACTTTATACCTTCTCAACTCAGCTGTTTAAATGAGACTTTGATAGATCTTAAATTATTCTGTCGCAATGTGGCTTTAAAGTTATTCTTTAAAAACAATACTGCTATACAGACAGATGTTATGAGAGAGTTCTTTAAACGAAAAAGTAATTATATGCCACCTATTCCACATGATCTGGAATGTTTTTCCAAACTATGTGAAAAAGACATCTATGATTATTATGTTAAGAATCAGAAAAGATGTAATTTTTTTTAATTTGACAGAACTAGAGCAAAGATCACTTAATCAACTGAAATGTGATTTAGCAATAACTATTAAACCTGCAGATAAGGGCGGGGCGGTAGTATTACTTAACACCACTGAATATGTAACCACCATGACATCCATGCTTGCAGATACTGACACGTATTCTTTAGTATCTAAGGCCTTTGTTGACAACATCATTAAGAGAATACAGGCAGACTTATATGACCTGTTACTTTGTGGGCAAATTAGTTGTGAGATTTATGAGTATTTCATGATCGAATATCCCATGGTACCAACTATAAAAGGCCTGCCCAAAATACACAAAAATGTTACACTTGTGCCGATGAGACCCATAGTAGCCAGTGAAAGATGGTGCACATATACAATTTCTTCTTTTTTGGAGTGCATGTTGAGACCGATGGTGAATGCAATTCCCAATATATTATCAGATTCTTACCAATTGATTGAATTCCTGAGAGACTTTAAACTTGATAAAGATGTCTCCAGTTATCTGCTAGTAACAATGGACGTAGTTAATTTATTTACATGTATACCTAATGAGTTAGGACAGCAAGCCATAAATGATTTATTACTTAGCAGATCCCAATATACTAACAACAGACAGACATTGATTAACTATCTACTTGAGATAGTACTTAACAATAACATCTTCATGTTTAAAGATAAATTTTACTTACAGAAGTGGGGGGTTGCCATGGGCACCCCCTGCGCCAACAGTTATGCAAACTTAGTAGTTTATGAGTGGGAGAGCAACCATCTGTTTAAGCATACCCTGTTCAGTAATGTCAAACTCTACAAAAGGTTTGTAGATGATGTACTCTTTGTGTGGGAAGGCAGTCACAATGACTGCATTAAATTTGTGAAAGACATAGAAACCACGAGTCCTTTTCTCAGGTTTACCATTGAAACCTCAAGGTTAGAGATAAATTTTCTAGACCTGACCCTAAGGTTCAATACAGACAGAGGAATTAGCACGTCACTCTACA
>NC_056740.1:38694107-38716607 GCF_019279795.1 Protopterus annectens
TCTAGGTTACAACATCGACAACCTAAATAACCAACAACAAATAAACCGACACCACAACGCCGACAACACACAAAATCGACAACTGAAAAAGCCGAAAATGTTATAGCAGCGCAGAGCATTTCCCTTTAATTACGCTACCACATGTAACTATTTCTCCTCCGTTACCTTCCACATGGTAGCATGCTTGCCTACTTTCATACACTACAATGTACACGATATGTATATACGTGTTATACTGAAGTGACATTCTAACTAATTATATTATTGTGGTTATTTCGACATTCTCTGCTATCCAATTCCTTAACTGTCGATAAAGTAAGATGTCGGTATTTTCGTTACACTGACATTTCTTTGAGTTCGATGTTGTAACCTAGAACCATATATGGTTCTAGGTTACAACATCGACAACCTAAATAACCGACAACAAATAAACCGACACCACAACGCCGACAACACACAAATCGACAACTGAAAAAGCCAAAAATGTTATAGCAGCGCAGAGCATTTCCCTTTAATTACGCTACCACATGTAACTATTTCTCCTCCGTTACCTTCCACATGGTAGCATGCTTGCCTACTTTCATACACTACAATGTACACGATACGTATATATGTGTTATACTGAAGTGACACTCTAACTAACTATATTATAGTGGTTATTTCGACATTCTCTGCTATCCAAGTCCTTAACTGTCGATAAAGTAAGATGTCGGTATTTTCTTTACACTGACATTTCTGTCGGTTATGTAGGTTGTCGATGTTGTAACCTAGAACCATATGTGGTTCTAGGTTACAACATCGACAACCTAAATAACCGACAACAAATAAACCGACACCACAACGCCGACAACACACGAAATCGACAACTGAAAAAGCAGAAAATGTTATAGCAGCGCAGAGCATTTCCCCTTAATTACGCTACCATATGTAACTATTTCTCCTCTGTTACCTTCCACATGCTAGCATGCTTGCCTACTTTCATACACTACAATGTACACGATACGTATATACGTGTTATACTGAAGTGACACTCTAACTAACTATATTATTGTGGTTATTTCAACATTCTCTGCTATCCAAGTCCTTAACTGTCGATAAAGTAAGATGTCGGTATTTTCATTACACTGACATTTCTTTTGGATATGTAGGTTGTCGATGTTGTAACCTAGAACCATATATGGTTCAAAATGACGCACATTAACTCCAAACACCAACAACAAATAAACCGACACCATTAACGGCAACAACACGAACTGAAAAAGCCGAAAATGTTATAGCAGAGCATTTACCATGTAACTATTTCTCCTCCGTTACCTTCCACATGCTTGCCTACTTTCATACACTACACGATACATATATCGTGTTATACTGAAGTGACTCTAACTAACTATATTATTCTGGTTATTCGACATTCTCTGCTATCAGTCCTTAACTGTCGATAAAGTAAGATGTCGGTTATGTAGGTTGTCGATGTTGTAACCTACATCGACAACCTACATAACCGACAGAAATGTCAGTGTAACGAAAATACCGACATCTTAATTTATCGACAGTTAAGGACTGGATAGCAGAGAATGTCGAAATAACCACAATAATATAGTTAGTTAGAGTGTCACTTCAGTATAACACGTATATATGTATCATGTACATTGTAGTGTATGAAAGTAGGCAAGCATGCTACCATGTGGAAGGTAACGGAGGAGAAATAGTTACATGTGGTAGCGTAATTAAAGGGAAATGCTCTGCGCTGCTATAACATTTTTGGCTTTTTCAGTTGTCGATTTTGTGTGTTGTCGGCGTTGTGGTGTTGGTTTATTTGTTGTCGGTTCTTTAGGTTGTCGATGTTGTAACCTAGAACCATATATATATATATATATATATATATATATATATATATATATATATATATATATATTTATTTATTTTACATTTGTTGACCAGGCTAGTCCAGCTGGATATATTTCCTTTTTCAATAGAGGCCCGGGGAGAAAAGCTCCACATATAAACAACTACCACCACACAAAAAATGTCAGAAAAGGTATTACATTTTAAAATTCTAGGAAGACTATGTGATACATTATAATAAATACAACATTCACCTTCAGATCATTTTACAGTATGTATATCAAGTGAACCCCAATACATTATTACAACACATTTAAATCCTTGGTTATTCTAGTATACTGCAGACAGTTACTATTTCCAAAGGGTTAGGTAGTAACAGTACAAAAAGGAAGAGGTATTAAGAAAATGGCAGCATACTACCTTCAGGGTACATTCATAGCTAAGTAGAGAAGATATGTAATTGGTGCTAAGTAGTAGAAACAGTTTTTAGGTGCTATTAATTCAGAGGAGTAGACAGTAAAGAGTGGAGGACAGTAGGATGTCAAGAGATGAGAAAGAGAAACCCAGAGGATCAGTCTGGGTAACAACAAGGGCATAACCAGTGAGTTCTAAGGTGTTTCTTAAGACTTTGTTTAAAGATACGAGGGGATGGAAGTGAGGTTAGGTCAGATGGCAGGAGGTTCCATTGTTTTCCAATGGTATTTGAGAACAGAGAGTCCCCAGCTAAGTTGTTAGCCTTGGTGGTACTGGCTAGAAGTTTATTGGAGGAGCGTAAGGAATCAAGATTCCTATAGGGTGCTATAAGGTTGTTGAGTATTGGTGTGTTGTTGGGTGGTAAAAAATCTTATGAATGATGGTCAGCTGGGAAAGTATCAGAAGGTTTTTTTAGTTCAAGCCAGTCTAGTTGGTGAAGGTTAAGACAGTGGTGAGTTCTATATGGGTTTCCAGTGGCAAATCTAGCAATACTATTATAGGAGTTGGCTAGTTTGGTAAGATTATTTTTTTTTTAGATTAGTGTATATGGGTGCTGAATACAGAAGAGTTGAAATTAGATGGGAGTGGGCAATAGTAAATTCTGGCTGTTGGAGTTAAGAAAGGTTTTATCCTATATAGGGAGCCCAGTTTTTTTATTAACAGATTTAATAGTGTTATTAATGTGAGTGTCAATGGTGAGGTTATTATCAATTGTAAATTCCTAATAGTTTGGTGGAAGAGTCTGGGGATATAAGGGTGCCATTACTGGATTGAATGGAGAAATCTATGGGGGAGGACTTACTGTTTGTTGTAAACAGTAGTAGCTTGGTCTTTTTGGTATTCAGAAGAAGGCACCGTTTAGAGAACCATGCCTCTACTGTATTGAAAGCTGTCTGGGTTAAAGCCTGAAGTTCAGATATAGAGTTGGCAGAGCATATGATAGTAGAATAGTCAGCATATTGTATACAGGTGGTTTCAGGAATGGCTATTTGAAGGTCATTGATGAATAATGAGAAAAGAAGAGGGCCATGAATGGAGCCTTGAGGGACTCCCAGGGAGATAGGAAGGTGAGAAGATAGTTTATTCTCCCAAATAACTGCTTGCTGTCTATTACTAAGGTAAGACTTGAACCAGAGAATTGCTTTGGTGTCAAGAGAGAGGGATGACAATCATATACATAAATATATATATATATATATATATATATATATATATATATATATTTAGGGTCTACTTTATCAACTTGAACGTTCAAAAGTTTGGTTGCATAAATATCGACACATATACATCGAACTCTTAAACGTTTGAAAGTTAATAAAGAAATAAAATACACAGAAAAAGAAAAAAAAGATGTATGAATATATATATATATATATATATATATATATATATATATATATATATATATATATATTGTTTGTGTCTTTCGGCTTTTCCCGGTTAGGGGTCGCCACAGAGGAACTCCCATCCGGTAATGATTGGCAGTAGATTTTTACGTACTGGCTTGCCGGGCATAATGCACAAACTTCAACGAAGGAACACCCATTCACGCATGTCATCACACAGAAGACGCTCTAACTCTGAATCGACCGGGCAACGTCTAACTGTGAGGCGACAATGCTACCGCAGCACCACTACCGCAGTAACACACACACACACATATATATATATATATATATATATATATATATATATATATATATATATATATATATATATATATATATATATATATATATATATATATATATATATATATATATATATATATATATATATATATATATATATATACATATATATATATATATATATATATATATATATATATATATATATATTTTTTTTTTTTTTTTCTTTATGACTGTGGAATCAGTGTTAAAAGCCTCATTGGTGAAGTCGAAATTTACTGAAGCCTCAGTGGTTGTTGGGTTCACTGGTGTGAGGGTGGAAATAACTACTACTTCGCGTATTTTGTCTAAAGGTTCTGTATAGATAAATCTAGCCTTTATGTTGCAATTCACTGATTTAGCTAAAACTGTATCCCTGCCATCTGGGGTGGTAGACATTTGGATTATATTGACTACAATGTTATTTGCAGAATCATGAATATCGTCAACATTCTCAGGACTATCAGAACCTTCTACATTAGCAGCAACATTGTCCGCATCATCAATTTCAGAGTCGTCATAAAATTCTACACTGGCAGCAGCATTTTCAGCGTTTTCATTGGCAACAACATTAGCAACAAGATTTACAGAGTCTAAATCTGCTCTACTGGGTTCTGTGCTAGCACAGGCTAAAGAAACTGAAACGTTATTATCATCAGCATTGCCAAAGTCAGAAATAAAACTTTCAGAGTCACGAACCGTGTTGGTGTCCATGAAATTTGTTGACATCCATTGTGGTAGGTCAGCATTGGTGTCATTCTGTGTTTCAAAAGCGAAAGTCGCGCCTTATGTGTTGTGGCAGAGATGCCTTAAGTTTAATTTGCGGCAGTACAGTTTGAGGTCCAGCACCACTTCTCTTGTGCTTGCTCTTTGGGATGGGATGAAATTCCTTTCTGAGCAGTTTTCCCTTGGCTGGTTACAGGAGGTTAAAGATAGCTTGTCCATCTTGCTCTGCTGTTCCATTTCTCATGTTTGTTGTCCATATGGCTGGTTACGTAGCCGGTGTGATGATCTTGTCGATGCTGTTGTGGGTCTGTAAGTCACTCCGCCCCTGCCACAACCACTGCCTCTTTCCCTCCTTCTCTGAGGTCTCCCTCTGTAGTGCAGGTTGCTCTGCACTGGGTCCTTGCCTTGTCCTAAAAATTGCTGCTCATTATTGAGTGATGGGGGGCTTGGGTCTACTGGTGGGCTGATGGGTGCTGTTGTGGGCCTGCTGTCCCTCTGTTCTGCTCATTGGGAGCTGGCCTGGTGTTTGGGGTACAGTTGTTGTTTTGGAGGTGTTTAGGTTTGTGTGGCACATGGGCTTGGTTCATTGGGTTGCTGTTGTCATCCTCTGCTTTTTTGGTGGACACATTTTTGGTTGGAGGGTGCCATTGCTGTGTTGGAGATCCTGTATGGGATGGAGCTCACCCTGGGTGGTTTAAGTGGGTAGGCCTTGTTGTCCCTGTACTGTATCAAATCCCTGGCTAGTTTCTTCTTATTCTTTGTAGTTATTTGGTCCATTAGCTTGGAGAGTTTTGTGTTAATGTTCTGCAGCAACGGGCTGCGTGAGAGGAAGTTGGGATGCTGGTGAATGATGTTGTGCATCCCTTTTATTTCTTCATATGTATCCTCTAGTTTCTTTTGGTTGTGGTTGATAATAACTTTCATTGCCTGGAGGCTGGCTTCATTGTAGATTTTACAGAGCTCCTGCTAGGAGTCCCTAGTCTTATTGAGCCCATTTGGGAACTTGTAGACTCTTAGACCCTTAGCCACCAATTTGTTCTCTATGCAGGTTTTCAGGTAAAAGTTGTCCAAAACCATTTTTCTGTGTTTTGAAAGGAGTTTTTTCAGTTTCTGGCAGAAAAAATGGCAATCACTATTGGTGACCCTGTTCCAGCGCCATTGGTGCTGCTGCTGTTGTCACCTGGGCCCAGATTCCCTTTTTGCTTGAAATTTGCAAAAGGGTTGGAGTGCCTGTGGTCCAGCAGCTAGTCAAGGAAGTCTTGTTCAGTTTCATTGCCTGCTCCTTTGTGCTTATTTGTGTTCTGGGGCGGCATTGCAGCCCATGGTCCCTAATGAGGTTTTCAGCGAAAGAAGAGGACAGTGATAGATCCCTTGCCAGTGTGGCTAAATCTGTCAGAATGCTGTGGGTGGATAGGTCAAACAGGTCCTGACTCTGACCCACTTCTCCCGTACTGTTTGTATCTTCCATTACCAGGTAGCTAAAACGTGACTTATACTTCAAATAGAATGAATGGCTACCTCCAGGAGGGGAGAACTACTAATACTTAAACTTAAACGTTACCTGGGTGGTCTGAAAAAAACTCACAGCAAGAACCGGGTTGTAGATTTGAGCACTTTCGTTGTCAGCTTTATTAGTGCTGTAATGAACTTCTTCAGTAATCTATTGGTACAGCATTCAATTTTACAATTTATAGGAACATTTAATAGAGCCATTGTGACGTGGGAGTGTGTGTAATCTGGTAATCTCACGTAATCATTAACTTTGCCATTTTAAAAGACATTTTATGTTTAAGATTCCGTTGAGCAAGGGGGGATGTCAGTCCTAAGTTCTGTCTGCCATCTGAGTTCTTGCACTTCCAGGGGGGGTCATGGATACCTGTGTGAAGGTATGGACCTGTTCCAGGATGAGAAAGTGGAACCTCAGGGGAGTATGGCATGTAAGGGTGTGT
Source organism: Protopterus annectens (assembly GCF_019279795.1). Taxonomy (NCBI): domain Eukaryota; kingdom Metazoa; phylum Chordata; order Ceratodontiformes; family Protopteridae; genus Protopterus; species Protopterus annectens. The sequence goes on from NC_056740.1 coordinate 38,700,772, forward strand.
CATTCTGATGTAGAAGGCTACACAGTGCATGTATTTGCTGAGGTACACTACGTTGCTGGCATTGCAATCGTAGTGGTGCCTCAAGGTAATGGGAGATGCTCTGTTGGGACTTTTGAAACTGGGCCCAGTGAGGATGAATTCACAGCAACAGCAGTGGTTGCACGGCCAGGTGCCTAGTGGGTCCTGGGGGGAGGCTGCTGGCCCTGGTGAATGGCGTTCGAACAGCTTCTTTAAAGAAAAAGTCCTTTTAAAACAGAAGTTGGGGGCAGGGCCCAGTGTTTTCTTACAGTCTGGGTTGCTTTCAATGATATTCCAATTACTGGAGATGGTATCCCTGATAACCTTGCTTTTGCTGCTAATGGGGATGGGGAAACATGGTTGTGATGTGTAGTTATGGGTGCTTACCCCCTCAAAGCCATAGTTGAGGATGGGTTTATGTCTGCTGTGCCTGTTTTGTGTGACTTCTAGTGCAATCTTGCTCACCTGGTCCATGGCATAGTTTCTTTCTGTGAACAGGTTGTGCAGCACTATGCTTTGGGTTAGGAACTCTTGGTCATTGCTGACTAAGCGACTGAGTCGGACAAACTGTCCTTTCATGATGTTCTTTATCATAAAGTCAGGGTGCTGGCTTTTGAATTCTAAGAGGTTGTTGCTGTGGGTGGGCTTTCGGTAGATAGTGGATGTGAAACACTTGGACATTGTGTCTAGGCTGTGTCACGTCCAGAAAGTTGACTTTGTTTCCTTTGTCAGAAACAGTGAGATTTAGGAAATCAATGCTATTTCTGATGTCTGAAATGAAGATACTGAGTTCCCTTGGGGTGCCCTTCCAGAGTAAAAACAGGTTGTCAATGTAATGCCTGTAGAGCGGTACATTTTTGAACCCCTTTAGTTTGGTTAAGAAGTCTCTTTTCCATGAACTAATTACCAGATTCATGTATGCGGTGTCCATTTTAGCTCCCATGGCTACGCCTTTTAGTTGTTGGTAGATTTTGTCTTCAAATGAAAAAAAGTTGTTGTCTAGGACCAATTTAAGTAAAGTGATCAGAGATTCTGCTCTGGAAGGGTCCATATATCTGTGGTTGACTAGGTAATCTCTGACTATTGAGGTGCCTTTGTTATGGGGAAGCTAGGGTAGAGTGCTTCTACATCTAGGGTGAGTTTGGTGCACTCATGGTTGCTTTGGTACTGGGAAATAACATCCAAAAAGGCCCACGAGTCATTGAGATAAAACTCGGCACTTTGTACCATTGGGTTGAAGTAAAAATCGAGTAAATCTGAGATGTATTCGGTTTTGGTTCTCTTCGATGACACCATGTGTCTGAGTGGGGATGTCGGTCTGGCTTTTGTGGATTTTGGGAATTCCGAAGAGCAGGCCTGTTGTGGGGGAGTCTACCACCATGAAGGAGAATTCATTTTCAGAGATTCTTCCTTCTGAGAGTAGTTTCCTGAGTTGGATATCTATGGAAGTGAATTTCTGGAGCACCACTGGCTTGGAGGTCTGGCGGTAGCTGTCTTTGCTGGCTAACACTTCCAACATTTTTTTGTTGTAGATGGATTTGTCCATCACTACAACCCCTGCTCCCTTGTCTGTCTTTCTGATAACAATTTGGTCATTATTTATGAGTGAGGGCAAGGCTTTCCTTTCACTTGGGATAAGGTTGTTGTGTCTGTGGGTGGAACTCATGTTGAGTCCTGCCCTGATATCATGTTCACAGACTTGTGAAAACACGCTGAGGGAAGGGTTTAAGGGAGGATTCCAGAGGCTCTTCCTTCTGAGGAGTGCTGGTTCAATGTGACTTGAGTCACTGTCTGTAGAAGCTGTGCTGGGTAGGGTGTCTTCTGCAGCTGTCTGGTTGGCGCCTACCTGAGGTGGGTGCCTAGGGGTGCTGTGGGTGATATCGGCCCTTACTCAGGTACTAGGGTGGGGCAGCTGCCTGGCTGTTGTGGGGGCTGTGAATTGGTGGGTATATGGTCTCTCTGTGTTGGGGTGTCTGGCTTCAGCTGTGCATGGGGCTGTGCTGGGAGTAGTGACTCCTCTTTGCACCAATATTGGTGTCCCAGGATTAGGGCTCTCATTGACTCTTGGTCAATTGACCAATTGAGTGTGGGCTCTGCGATACTTGGCTCACTGGTGTTGTTACACTCATATTGCCTGTTTCTCTGTATGACCACAGAATCAGAGTTAAAAGACTCATTGGTGGATTTGAAATTTACTGAAACCTGAGTTGTTGGGTTCACTGGCGTGAGGGTGGAAATAACTACTGCGTCACCTATTCTGTCTAAGGATAAATCTAGCCCTTGTGTTGCAATCCACTCATTTAGCTAAAACAGTATCCCCACTATCTGGGGTGGTAGATATTTGGATTATATTGACTACAACGCTATTTGCAGAATCATGAATAGCGCCAACATTCTCAGAGCTATCATAACCTACTACATTAGCAGCAACATTTTCCGCATCATCATTTTCAAAGTCGTCATAAAATTCTACATTGGCAGCAGCATTTTCAGCGTTTTCATTGGCAATAACATTAGCAACAACATTTACAGAGTCTAAATCTGCTCTAATGTGTTCTGTGCTAGCACAGGCTAAAAAAACTGAAACATTATTATCACCAGCATTATCAAAGTCAGAAATAAAACTTTCAGAGTCACGAACCGCATTGGTGTCTGTGAAATTTGTTGCCATTCATTGTGTTAGGTGGCATTGGTGTCATTCTGTTTCAAAAGCGAAAGTCACACCTTTTGTGTTGTGGCAGATGTGCCTTAAGTTTTATTTGTGGCAGTACTGTTTGAGGTCCAGCACCAGATTGTCTTGTGCTGACTCTTTGGAACACAATGAAATTAAGTTCCTTCCTGAGCAGTTCTCCCATGGCTGGTTCCATGAGGAAACTGGAGAGGTTAAAGATAGCTTGTTCATCTTGCTCTGCCACTCCATTTCTTGTGTTTTTTGTCCATATGGCTGGTTCCGTAGCTGGCGTGATGATCTTGTTGATGCTCTTGTGGGTCTGTAAGTCGCTCTGCCCCAGCCCTGACCACTGCCTCTTCCCCTCCCTCTCTGAGGTCCCCCTCTGTAGTGCGGGTTGTTCTGCACTGTGTCCATGCCTTGTCCTAGAAAATGCTGCTCATTATGGAGTGGTGGGGGGCTTGGGTCTCCTGTTTGGCTGGTGGGTGCTGTTGTGAACCTGCTATCCCTCTGTTCTGCTCATTGGGAGCCGGCCTAGTGTATGAGGCTGGCCTACTGTTTGAGGAACTGCTGTTGTTTGGAGTGTTGTGGTTTGTGCACCTCATGGTCCTTGTTCATTGGGTTGCTCTGGTCATCCTTTGCTTTGCTGGGGGCCACTTTGTTGGTTGGTGGGTGCCATTGCTGTGTTGTACATCCTGTACTGGATGGTGCCCACCCTGGGTGGGTTAAGCGGGTAGGCCTTGTTGTCCCTGTACTGTATGAAATCCCTGGCTAGTTTCTTCCTTTTCTTCTTAGTTATTTGGTCTCTTAGCTTGGAGAGTTTTGCATTAATGTTCTGCAGCAACGAGCTGAGTGAGAGGAAGCTGGGATGCTGGTGAATGGTGTCATACATCAGTTTTATTTCCTCATATGTATCCTCTAGTCTCTTTTGGTTGTGGTTGATAATAACTTTCATTGCCTGGATGCTGGCTTCATTGTAGATTTTACAGAGCTCCTGGTAGGTGTTCCTGGTCTTGTTGAATCCATTTGGGAACTTGTAGACTCTTAAACCATTATGCACCAATTTGTTCTCTATGCAGGTTTCCAGGTAAAAGTTGTCAAAAAACATTTTTTCTGAGGTTTGAAAGGAGTCTTTCCAGTTTCTGGCAGAGAAAACGGCAATCGCTATTGGTGACCCTGGGGCCGCTTGTTCCGGCACCATTGGTGCTGCTGCTGTTGTCACCTGGGCCCGGCTTCCCTGTTTGCTTGAAATTTGCAAAAGGGTTGGAGTGCTTGTGGTCCAGCAGCTGGTTGAGGAAGTCTTGTTTGATTTCATTGCCTGCTGTGGGTGTCCTGCTTGTGCCTGGTCACTCGGTTTTGCTGAGTCATGCTCTGGGGTGGCTTTGCAGCCCAAAGTCCCTAATGAGGTTTTCAGCAATAGAAGAGGACTGGGATAGAGCCCTTGCCAGTGTGGCTAAATCTGTCAGAATGCTGTGGGTGGATAGATCAAACAGGTCCTGACTCTGATCCACTTCTCTTGTGCTGTTTGTATCTTCCATGACCGGGTAGCTGAATCATGATGTATACTTTAAATACAATAAATGGCTACCTCTAGGAGGGGAGAACTACTAATACTTAAACTTAAATGTTACCTGGGTGGTATGAAAAAAATTCACAGCAAAAACCGGGTTGTAGATTTGAGCACTTTAATTCTCAGCTTTATTACTGCTATAATGAACTTCTTCAGAAATCTACTGGTACAGCATTCAATTTTACAATTTATAGGAACATTTAAAAGACCCATTGTGATGTGGGAGTGTGTGTGAGTCTTGACATCTCATGTAATCTTTAGCTTCACCATTTTAAAATACATTTATGTTTAAGCTTCCATTGAGCCCTGGGGAGATGTCAGTCCTAACTTCTGTCTGACATCTGAGTTCTTGTATTTCCAAGGGGGTGCTGAATTCCTGATTGAAGGTATGGACCTGTTCCAGGATGAGAAAGTGGAACATTGGGGGGGTATGACATGTAAGGGAGTGTCTGGCTAATGCATTGGTGGTGTCTGCCTTGCGCATTGCCTGGAGGTGTTCTTTCATCCTGTTGCTTAGTTTTCTTGTAGCCATTCCGATGTAGAATGCTACCCAGTGCATGCATTTGCTGAGGTACACTATATTGCTGGTATTGCAGTCGTAGTGGTGCCTGAAGGTAATGGGAGATGCTCTGTTAGCACTTTTGAAACTGGACCCTGTGAGGATGAATTCACAGCAACAGCAGTGGTTGCATGGCCAGGTGCCTAGTGGGCCCTGGGGGGAGTCTGCTGGCCCTGGTGAGCGGCATTCGAACAACTTCTTTAAAGAAAATATCCTCTTAAAACAGAAGATGGGGGCAGGGCCCAGTGTTTTCTTACAGTCTGTGTTGCTCTCAATGATATTCCAATTACTGGAGATGGTATCCCTGATAGCCTTGCTATTGCTGCTAATGGGGATGGGGTAACACGGTTGTGGGGTGTTGTTATGGGTGCTTAACTCCTCAAAGCCATAGGTGAGGATGGGTTTATGTATGCTGTGCCTGTTCTGTGTGACTTCTAGTGCAATCTTGCTCACTAGGTCTGTGGGATAGTTTCTTTCTGTATACAGGTTGTGCAGCACTTTGCTTTGAGTTTGGAACTTTTAGTCTTTGCTGACTAAGTGACTGAGTCAGACATACTGTCCTTTCACGATGTTCTTTTTCATGAAGCAAGGGTGCTGGCTTTTGAATTCTAAGAGGTTGTTTCTGTGGATGGGCTTTTGGTAGATAGTGGATGTGAAGCACTTGGACACTGTATCTAGGGTAAGCGTCACATCCAGAAAGTTGGCTTTGTTTCCTTTGTCAGAAACAGTGAAATTTAAGAAATCAATTCTGTTACTGATGTCAGAAATGAAGACTTCGAGTTCCCTAGGGGTGCCCTTCCAGAGGAAAAATAGGTTGTCAATGTAACGCCTGTAGAATGTTATGTTTTTGATCCCCTTTTGTTTGGTTAAGGAGTCTCCTTCCCATGAACTAAGTACCAGATTCACGTATGTGGGGTCCATTTTAGCTCCCATGGCTATGCCTTTTCGTTGTTGGTAGATTTTGTCTTCAAATGAAAAAAAGTTGTTGTCTAGGACCAATTTAAGTAAAGTGATCAGAGTGTTTGCTCTGGAAGGTTCCATATATCTGTGATTGACTAGGTAAACTCTAACCATTGAGGTGCCTTTGTTATGGGGATGCTAGGGTAGAGTGCTTCTACATCAAGGGTGACTAGGGTGAGTTTGGTGCACTCATGGTTGCTTTGGTACTGGGTAATAACATCCAAAAAGGCCCATGAGTCTTTGAGATAAAACTCGGCACTTTGTACCATTGGGTTGTAGGAGAAATTGACTAAATCTGAGATGTACTCAGTTTTGGTTCTCTTCGATGACACTATGTGTCTGAGTGAGCGGAGGGGGGTTGATCTGGCTTTTGTGGATTTTGGGGATGCCGAAGAGCAGGCCTGTTGTGGGGGAGTCTACCACCATGAAGGAGAATTCATCTTCAGAGATTCTTCCTTCTGAGAGCAGTTTCCTGAGTTGGATATCTATGGAAGTGAATTTCTGGAGGATCTCGGGCTTGGAGGTCAGGCGGTAGCTGTCCTCTTTGTCTAACACTTCCAACATTTTTTTGTTGTAGATAGATTTGTCCATCACTACAACTCCTGCTCTCTTGTCTGCCTTTTTGATGACAATTTGGTTATTATTTATGAGCGAGGACAAGGCTTTCCTTTTGCTTGGGCTAAGGTTGTTGTGTCTGTGGGTGGAACTCAGGTTGAGTCCTGCCCTGATATCGTTTTCACAGACTTGTGAGAACACGCTGAAGGTAGGATTTAAGGGAGGATTCCAGAGGTTCTTCCTTCTGAGGAGCACTGGTTCAATGTGACTTGAGTCACTGTCTGTAGAGGCTGCACTGGGTAAGGTGTCTTTGGCAGCTGTCTTCTTGGTGCCTACCTGAGATGGGTGCCTAGGGGTGCTGTGGGTGATATTGGCCCTTACTTGAGTACAAGGGAAAGGTAGCCACCTGGCTGTTGTGGGGGCTGTGAATCAGCGGGTATATGGTCTCTTTGCATTGAGGTGTCTCTGCAGCTGTGCATGGGGGCTGTGCTGGGAGTACTGGCTCCTCCCTGTGCTGATATTGCTGTCCCAGGAAACTGGATGGTTGCTTGCATGGCTTGAGCAGCTGTATGCTGTATGACCTGTATTCTGTCTATAATGGGGGCTTCACTGTTATTACCAACCATTAAACTGTAATTTGTCAAAGCTCTGTTGCTACCAAGTGCAATGTTGTTTTTGGATCGTGGCCTATGATTCTGGTTGGCTGGTGCAATTAAGCATGGTATGCACAGACCAGTGGGTTCAGGGCTCACATTGACTCTGTTTGGGTCAATTGGCCAAGTGAGTGTGGGCTCTGCGATACTTGGCTCGCTGGTGTTGCTACACTCATATTGGCTGTTTCTCTGTATGACCGCTGAATCCGTGTTAAAAGACTCATTGGTGGAGTCGAAATTTACTGAAACCTCAGTGGTCATTGGGTTCACTGGTGTGAGGGTGGAAATAACTACTGCATCACCTATTCTGGCTAAAGGTTCTGTATAGATAAATCTAGCCCTTGTGTTGCAATCCACTGATTTAGCTGAAACAGTATCCCTGCTATCTGGTGTGGTAGATATTTGGAGTTTTTTTCAGACCACCCAGATAACATTTAAGTTCATATATATATATATATATATATATATATATATATATATATATATATAAATATATATATATATATATATATATATATGTGTGTGTATATATATATATATATATATATATATATATATATATATATATATATATATATATATATATATATATATATATATATATATATATATATATATATATATATATATATATATATATATATATATATATATACATACATATATAAATACATTTTCCCTACTATTGAATGAATGTGCAGCATGATATGTTTGAGAAAACATTATGTTTCTATACAGCTGCAATGGCTTAGTGATAAATCAATGTTGCTATGGTGTGTAGGGTCCTGGGTTTGAGACTTGCAATGGCTGATTATTTTGTTGCTGGGCAGAACAAGGGCTGTTGGATACAGAGTGATTAAGGCACTTTTAAGCAGTTCTAAGTGAGTTTGCTTGGGTTTGCGTGATGGTAAGAATGCTAATGTCCGGCTAAATATGCTTACAGACAGTTAGCCATAAAAGTGCTTAATCTGTGTAGCCATTGCTTGCAGCCATGCAAACAAGCCTAAACCTGCTAACTACTGCTTAAAATGTGCTTACTCCCACTTAACCCTGACTAATTTCTTGAAAAGAAAAGAAAAAAGGTGTGATAGGAAAGTGGTAAAAAAGGGGGCATGCAGAGGGAAATACAATATGGAAAGTAGCTAGGGATGTGCAGTATGGGTGTAGGGAAGGTACATAGCTGTCTTGTTCTTCTACATCAAGAGCTGTGCATTTATACCAATTTTTTTAGGTCAAGGCTTTGTTGCTACCAGGTGCAATGTTGTTTTTGGATAGTGGCCTATGATTCTGGTTGGCTGGTGCAATTAAGCATGGTATGCACGGACCAGTGGGTTCAGGGCTCACATTGACTCTGTTTGGGTCAATTGGCCGATTGAGTGTGGGCTCTGCGATACTTGGCTCCCTGGTGTTGCTACACTCATATTGGCTGTTTCTCTGTATGACCGCTGAATCCGTGTTAAAAGACTCATTGGTGGAGTCGAAATTTACTGAAACCTCAGTGGTCATTGGGTTCACTGGTGTGAGGGTGGAAATAACTACTGCATCACCTATTCTGGCTAAAGGTTCTGTATAGATAAATCTAGCCCTTGTGTTGCAATCCACTGATTTAGCTGAACCAATATCCCCGCTATCTGGTGTGGTAGATATTTGGATTATATTGACTACAACCATTTTTTTACTGTGAGTTTTTTTCAGACCACCCAGGTAACATTTAAGTTTATATACATATATATATATATATATATATATATATATATATATATATATATATATGTATATATACATATATAAATACATTTTCCCTACTATTGAATGAATGTGCTGCATGATATGTTTGAGAAAACATCACGTTTCTATACAGCTGCAATGGCTTAGTGATAAATCAACGTTGCTATGGTGTGTAGGGTCCTGGGTTTGAGACTTGCAATGGATAATTATTTTGTTGCTGGGCAAAACAAGGGCTGTTGGATACAGAGTGATTAAGGCATTTTTAAGCAGTTCCAAGTGAGTTTGCGTGGGTTTGCGTGACGGTAAGCAATGCTAACGTCTGGCTAAATATGCTTACAGACCGTTAGCCATAAAAGTGCTTAATCTGTGTAGCCATTGCTTGCCGCCATGCAAACAAGCCTAAACCTGCTAATTACTGCTTAAAATGTTCTTACTCCCACTTATCCCCGACTAATTTCTTGAAAAGAAAAGAAAAAAGGTGTGATAGGAAAGTGGTGAAAAAGGGGGCATGCAGAGGGAAATACAATATGGAAAGTAGCTACGGATGTGCAGTATGGGTGTAGGGAAGGTCCATAGCTGTCTATTTCTTCTACATCAAGAGCTGTGCATTTATACCAAATTTTTTATGAAATTTGGAAAGTCAAACCCCTGTGAGAGGGGTGAGGACAACAATAATATGTTTTGAACCAAATTAGACCAGATTACGTGTTCGGTGGAAATATGTGAAAATGGGCAGCGATGTATGGTGTGAGTTTTTATTTTGGGAATAGATTGCCCTTTTTTAAGGTGAGAGTGGGATGTTGGTGCAGAATAGTAGGTATATTTGGGGAGGTAGGCTGGGTAGGAGGACAGACAAGACAGCCAAGATAGCATGCAGGGGTAGTATATAACACATGTTGGGGTAAACACCTTAGATGGGGAGGAGTGATTGGAAATCAGAAGCCCATGAGCCTCCAAATGGAAACAGTGGGACTGAGGTCCCCTCCCATGGTCAGTCACCACTGCACCTTCACGGCGCCAAATGTGGCTGTGCTGGGGGCTGAGTAGGAGTGGCAGGCTGACCCTACAAATGTGCCACACAGCCCTCAAGCTTGCTTAGGGGATCTCCAAACTCCCTTCAGAGCTCACTACACAGCAATCCCTGGACCTGACTATGGGTGACAGTTTTTTGTCTGTGCCTGCTCCCAGAGGGGGTGAGCCCCATACCCTGAGGTTATTTCACCCAAAGGTGGTGCAGGACCAGCGGACTTGGTGGTCCTGGGATGAGTCTTAGACATTCTGGAGCCTGGTGGCATGGCCAGATGAGGTGGGAGAAGTGGGGCCGCTGGGACCGGCCTTCCCAAACATGCTATGGTGTTGCAGTTTTAAAACATATGTAGGTTAGCAACAGTCAACACAATCAAGGATTAGTTATAACAGCATGCATAGATATTCCCATTAACCCAAAACACCAGATTTGGAACAGCTGCATAGCAAACAGATCATTAGTTTTATATATGGAACCACAGTGGCCATTACAATGGCATACAGGTTACATTTATAGCAACAGGCCACCAATGATAGTATTTCAACATGGAACATTAATATAAACACAATTCAATATTTACTGAACAATAGGACATATGTCCCAACAGTAGGTTTGGAGTAAACATACCCACTGATTTGTGCATATAGATTATTGTTGCAGATATGGTGGGTGGGGGTGAAGTCAATTAACAACTTATATATCCTTGTAGTTCTCACAGCTTTAATGATCATTGCTCTAATCATTAAAGTACAGGTATTATTGCAATACCCTATGGCCTTGGTTTGGCCAGTGGTATGTTTGTAAACAGTGTATGCATCAACTGTCGTATAGCTAAATTCTACATCTCTTACCTGGTGTACCTGTGGAGGGAATGTTTGTTAACACTACCTGACTGTTTCTACACATCTTCCCAGATTCCAAGTTAATATTATGCACATACCTCTCAGTCTCTTAATGCACACACTCTGGTCAAAGCTTGATAGCATGGGGTACAACTAGGGAGATATTATGAATATTGCTCTCATAAACTTGGAGGGCTAATAGAGTGACAGGATTTGTTTTCATATACATTTTCTGAAGGTTTTGAGGTCTGAAAAACAAATGTATGTCATTATTTGCTGACTACAAATCTAAGATCATCCCAATGATTTGACATGGGGACAGAGGGACAGAGGAACAAGCAGAAAATATAAGCTAACTATCTGGACATTATGTATAGATGTGTACAGTTGAGAGGTATGATTATGCATACAGCTTACTACCACCCCTAGGATTCAAACCATGTCTGTGTCTGATAAAAATACCACAATTTAAGTGTCAGCAGAGTGTGCTGTTTGAACATTGCTGTCTATCTCTTCAGTGTTTTCTGTCTAAGTCTGTTGTGGTTGTACAATCTGACATTGTAATTACAACAGTCTCATACAGACGTTCCTAGACATATTTTTATGTAGCACAGTGTGAGAAACAAGTGGTTGACACAACAGTACTATTCTGATATCCAGTGTTACTGAATGCTACATTTCAGCCATACAATACAAGTGCAAACACTACCAGTCCAGGATTTCAACCTTTATTGGCAGGCACAGGTTTCTTATCTGACAGACATGTGGAGGGAATGTTTGTTAACACTACCTGACTCTTTCCACGCATATTCCCAGATTCTGAGTTAATATTATGCACGTACCTCTCAATCTCTTAATGCACACACTCTGGTCATAGCTTGACAACATGGGGGTAGAAATAGGGACATATTTTGAATATTCCTCTCATAAACTTGAAGAGTTGCTACAGTGATAGGTTTGTTTTCATGTACATTTTCTGAAGGTTTTGATGTCAGAAAATCAAATGTATGTCATTATTTGCTGACTAAAATTCTGAGATCATCCCACTGATTTCCCAGGGGGACAGAGTAACAGGCAGAAAATATGAGCCAATTATCTGGACATTCTGAACAAATGTGTACAGTTGAGAGCTATGATTATGCATACAGCTTTCTGCTGTCTGCTAAAGATACAGCAATTTAAGTTTCAGCAGAGTGTGCTGTTTGGATATTGCTGTCTAGCTCTTTAGTGTTTTCTGTCTAAGTCTCTCTTGGTTGTGCAATCTGACCTTGTAATTACAACAGTCTTATTTAGACATTCCTAGACATTTTTATTATGTAACACAGTGTGGGTAACAGTGGTTGATACAACATTACTATTCAGAGAATGCAACACTAAAAGTGCCATACGATACCAGATTAAACAAAACCAGTCCAGGATTTAGAGCTTTACTGTCAGGCAGTTACAGTTTTATTTAAATACAACCTATATGGGACTATTACTGTCATATTGTCTGTTTTATTCAGTACAACCCATACACAAAACAGTTTTTATACTGGCAGCTGACTTTCTACTATTTTTATATTTATTTGGTATGACTACTACAAGCAGGATTGTTACTCACCAGCCTCGCGATGCAGCCTTTGCAGCCTACTCGCATGAGGTTCCTAATTCATAGCCTGCTCAGCTGCAGCTGTAAGGAAAATAGAGAAATATTTAGCCATATCTATCCTCATATACACAGGGAGGACATTATTAAACAGTTACTGATATGAATACTTACAGTATGCTTGGACATCACCCCTCTGCCTTGATTCTTGGACCCACTTGTCCAAGAGCTCCCTCTTCCTCCATTTCAAGTCAGCATAGTGGTGCCTGGCCTGCTCACCAGTCTGAGGGATACCAGTGGCACTGGTGAGGTAATAGGCGAGATGGTCACAGGCTTCCGCTTTATAATGGGAGCCTTGGTACTGGCCCTGCAGCAGTCGCTTATCATGTTTTTTTACCAGGAGTCCTATCATGACCTTGGACTCCTGTATGCCCCAGAGCTGTGCACGGAAGTGCATTCCCTCTCTGACTTCAGCCATTCTGCCTACAGTGGGAAGCTGCAACCAGTTATGATCTGTATTCCCGCCTGTGGGGTTTACATACGGCCAATTTCCCACCCTTTGCCATGATTGGACGGTTCCGAATATGCTGAGCTAAGCTAAGCAATGGGCAAACCTGCTTAGCTAAGGTTGGCATTGCTTAAAGGGGCAGGTTCAGCACTGCTTACCAATGGGCAAATCCATTTAGCTGGGCTACTCATTGCTTAGCATTCATATTTACAAAATGCTTACACCTGGTAAGCAGAGCTGTGCATTGCTTACTTTTCATTTTATAGACTGCTGTGTGGCATTGATTCATCATTCATTACATATTATACATTTGTTTACTGTCCCTGACATCCCCCAATGTGCTTTCATTACATTTATTCATGTGTGACTATACTGTATGGGGCACTTGTGTTTATATGGGGATTTCACAACTTTATTAAACTGACACCTCACATCTGGACCTAATGCAGTACTCTGGTTAACAAATATATGTTATTTAGTAGGTAATACTAAAAATAAAATGTTTGTGTACTGCTTTCACATGGAAAAAATCAATTGGTTATAGTGGAGACCAAACAGGGAATGGCTGCTCGCAAAGCATACACTCTAGCCACAACACTATTTCAATACTGCTCATGTTGGATGTCTTTTGCTATTTAACTTCTTGTGCTGTTTAAGCTGGACTAAGTGTAGCAAAGCAACGGACACACCCATGCAGCTACACTTAAATTTCATTGTATTTACAAAAAAAAAAGAGTTTTGTTGTGTTTTGTCTATACCCTTCAGAATATCCCTGCTAATGTAAAACCTGTAATTTTATCAGCTTTCTGCTTCGTGAGTGGGCATTTGTCTCTTTTGCCTTTAACCACTTTTGTTTTCCTGACAGGTTGGGGGTGTTATGAGTGTTGTCACTCATTTTTGATTGAAGTAAGGCAATTCTGGAGTGCAGGGGTGTGTGTATTTTGAGAGCTCTGCTCTCAGCCACACCCCTTGCACTCATACACAGCTCCATGTCTGTTTAACAGCACAGGCAGTGTGCCTTCATGAATATGCAAGGTGCGCTGCCGTGCTGTACAGGAACAGTCTCTGCTGTACAGGAATAACTTATTCCTGCACAGCTGTTTGCTGAATCTCAGGGAATAATTTCCATCTTAGTGATCTCGTGGTTTATTCTACTGCAGTGGTGGTGCTGCGGTAGCGTTGTCGCCTCACAGTACAACGTTGTCCTGTTCGATTCTCAGCTAGCGCGTCTTCTGTGTGGAGACATGCGTGAATGGGCATACCTTCGTTGAAGGTTGTGCATCAGAGCTGGCAACTCGGCACATAAAATCTACTGCCAATCATTAGCGGACCGGAGTTCCACTGTGGCAACCCCTAACCAGGAAAAGCCGAAAGACACAACAAGTGATCTCGTGGTTTGAAAAGATGTAAGTATTATTTTTTTCTCAGATTCACTTGGAGAATAATCATTTACTGTTATAAAATAATCCCAATAATCATCTTGGCAAAAATCTATTTTAATTTTGATAATTTTATAAATTTTAGATAAACAATTTCTCTCAGAAGGTTACGGTGAATTGATGATATGACATATCCAATAAGCTTTGGGATCTCCTTTTTAACAGAAACTTGCATCAAGGATAATCTTCTTTCTACAACAAATCTATAGTTTTGTAAATCTATCCATAACTCTCTACTTAAGCTGAATTTAATATATCATCAAGCAAGTAAATATTTGCTTTTTCCATTAATTGAAACCAAAATATTAATTGTTTTTCTTTAAATTTTTCCATTGCAGATGTGTTGAATGTGTTTATATTATTTTGCTTATATGCAATAGGGAAGATTAAAAAGATCCAAGACCTATATTCAGATTCCCCAAAAACAAGATTTTTAAAAGTAGTGAGTGTTATTGTAATGTATGCTAGATTTGCTGTTACATTTTGAAATCCTAGTAAACACTGCTTTAATAACCAAATAAAAGCATTATTGTTTATTTTATTATAAGAATTGTAATTTATTTGAGTATTCTCCATGATTATGTACCTCTGTATGTCTTTCCACTTGACAGAATAATTGTATTAGCCCATAAAATAACTGTTTTTATAATAGCGGAGGTAGAATAAGTTTCAGTATTAGGTATGCCTATTCCACCATTGGTCCAACTGCGTCACTGATGTTTTAATTGCTAATCTAGGTCTATTAGGATACCAGATAAATTTAATTATCAGAATATTAAATTCTTTTATGCATTGATTTGGGATAGGGAGAGCTAGAGATTGAACTATGTATAATATTTTAGGCAATATAAAAACATGTATAATTAAATATATTTCTTCCAATGTATAAATGTTTTCTAAAACTTTACTAAAATTTATGTTGATTATATCCTTAATATTATTTTCAAGTAGTTTTGATATAGGAGGAAATGCACAGATGGGCATGTCACTAGTTAGTTCTGCTGAGGAACCATCTTTGTTCAGAAGGATGATGTAGAAGTGCTTTTGACGTCATGGGATACAAGACTCACTCCCAGACCTGCTTATAAGGATGGGATAGGATAGGTCATCTGTGACTTCTTTAAGGTAGTCCACTGGAATGCTGTTAATAGCTAGTAACTGATGAGGTGTGCTGCCAGATGTTGGTGTTGCTATGAGAGATGATAGTAGGTTTGCTTTTTGATGTCACAGATTTGAAGAAGTGTATTTTAAAATCATTTCCTGTATCAACTGTGGTATCATCTAGGTTTGGACTTGGATTAACTAAGTCTATTTATTGAGAAACAAATGTTTTAGGATTATTAGGGTGGTATTTCTGGAGGCTGAGGAGTTTTTAGTCTTGAATCACTTGAGATTTTGCTTGTTTTTTCTGATTTCTATAAGTCTGGTAGTGTTGCAATGTTTTATGGGTCTGCCACAGCTTCCATGCCTTGGATCTCTTGGATAGAAGTTGTTTGGTAGGGAGAGTTAGCCAAGAAACAGGAGTGGCTCTTATTTTTTTCCTTCTAACAGGGGCTTTGACACTTAGAGTATTAGTGATGATGTTATTGAATATATGGATTCCACTCATGAAACAAGTTGGGGTCAAACTAATCAAGCTATGGATTAGTTACATAAAGGATGGATTAGCTTTTCAGTTGTTGATGGGGCCATAGCCTCAAAGTAGCTATAATGCTGTTATG
>NC_056740.1:38721607-38774107 GCF_019279795.1 Protopterus annectens
CATATTCTTGCCAATTGCTGCCCAAATTTTAAAGTGATCAGAAATCTAGTTAGACTTCTTCCTTTTTCTGCTGTCTTTTTTTCCTCTGAAAAAATAAAGTAGTGTGTTTAAGTCATTGACTTCCATCCTGCATACTTAAATTCCCTTTCCTTCATCTGATGAATGACTCCTAAATCCTATAATGACACCATGAACAGATATTAACATTTACAGAGTTTACTAGGTAAGTATGGAATAGAAGTTGATTGCCAGAACCTTCTTCTGTATCACACACACATGGAGACACACACACACACACACACACACACACACACACACACACACACACACACACACACACACACACACACACACGAGATATGCATCTATGAAGAATTCAGAATCACCTATCCAACCATTGCATGACAGTGGGATATTGAACAAAACAGATGTAGCCAGAGAAAGCCCAAAACAAACGCATATAGACATCAACTTTTTATACCTGTTTAATACTTTTATTCTTATCATTGAAACATATTCCTTTTTCTTTTTTATTTTGTTTTATTCATATTCTTGCCAAATGCTGCCCAAATTTTAAAGTGATCAGTAAATCTAGTTAGACTTCTTCCTTTTTCTGCTGTCTTTTTTTTCCTCTGAAAAAATAAAGTAGTGTGTTTAAGTCATTGACTTCCATCCTGCATACTTAAATTCCCTTTCCTTCATCTGACGAATGACTCCTAAATCGTATAATGACACCACAAACAGATATTAACATTTACAGAGTTTACTAGGTAAGTATGGAATAGAAGTTGGTTGCCAGAACCTTCTTCTGTATCACACACACATGGAGACACACACACACACACACACACACACACACACACACACACACACACACACACACACACACACACACACACACGAGATATGCATCTATGAAGAATTCAGAGTCACCTATCCAACCATTGCATGACAGTGGGATATTGAACAAAACAGGTGTAGCCAGAGAAAACCCAAACAAACACATATAGACATCAACTTTTTATACCTGTTTAATACTTTTATTCTTATTACATTCTCTTTTATACAATTAATACTGATCATTAATAAATTAATGCAAACCTTTCCTTAGTTTGCATCTATCTGTTTAGTCATATGACCTGTTTTAAAATACACCCCAGTGCAAGTAGAAACTTTTCCTCACCCTTCTTTGTTCCCTACTGTCTCCTCATTTTTCAGCTTCCAAGACAGCATAACTTGTTTGTAACTTTTGCTCCAAGTTGTGACATTTTAATTTGTACTGTCTCATCTACATTAATATATTCACCTTAATTTTCTTTTTTCAAAACAATCTGCATTGTAACATGCTCATTTTAATGTAATATTTGCATGTTATCTAGCTTTTGCCCATCTTCATTTCTTCCTTTATGACAAATATCCCACAAATGTCCCTTCTTGGCACATTAGGGCATATATCATATTGCATGCTTTTACATCTGTTTGCAAAATTACTAATTAAATGTTGAAATAATCCTTAATATCAGCATGACTTGGACTGAACTCAGTATCATAACACACCACTTTATCTAGTAATAAAATCCACATTTGATAACTGCACAAGTTCCCTATTAATGCAATCCAGTGAAACCCATACATCTTAAGGCCAGTACACAGTCCCTGAGATTCATTAACACTCATGTAAGCTTTCCTCCAAGCCTACACAATTTGAGCACGTTATCATGAAGAGCAGCAGCTGTCACTGAAAACACATGTGGCTCATTAAGTGTACATGTTTAGAAGTACCTTTATGTGGCCAGTAGCAGGGTTGGTGGCCAGGAAAAGGTACAGGGAGCATGAGGACACAATGTAAGAAAATGGCTTGCCTCTAAGCAAACTTATTATATGAGCATAGGCAGGCAGCTTATATGAAGTAAGAACTAGTTGATTACAAGAATTAAGCTGTATGGGACATGAAATGGGGACAATGTACACAGAATACAATGGTAATACTGCAAACATATGTAAAAGGGTTGGGAAAACAGAGACAATGTACTCAAATAATACAGTCAAATATGATTATGTCATAAAGAAATATTTTAAACATAAATACTTCCATATTGGTGTAAACATATTTAATCCTGTTCACAATTCTTGACACATTCACAGAACGAAAAACTGATGTACTAACAAAGGATGTGAGAGGGACACAAAGCAACATTGTAACAAAAGGGGATTACATGTGATATTAATGCTGATAACATGATGATTTAGATAACAGCAAGAACAGTGGCTGCATTAGAGCTGTTCACTTAGACTACAGTTAGTGAATACATGCTTTATACAGGGAATGTATGTGTACTCTCCAGCTCATCATGTATAAACCAGAAGAAATGAGCTCTACAGCTGTTGTGTCATGCATATCAAAAAGGGACATGTTTTGTCGTCATTTGTTAACCATAGAAAGGGGTTATATTATCTTGCAATATGTATTAGACAAGCATGCATTGTATATTCATGTGCATCCTAAACAGTAATACAACAACACTAAAAGCACACAAGTGACAAGTGGCAACACATATCTGATTATATTTCATAAGTTCAAGGTCTCTCTTCATAAATGGATCTACTGCATGGTTATACTGGGCATGCTCACAACAAATTACAGCAAACACTGCCATAATAGCATGTAAATAACATAAACATACAAGAAAGTGACCTAACACAGGCCCAATTGCATTTTAGGATGATCTTGCATAATGCCATGCAGCAGGAAACATTATGCAAGTCGTAGTGTCCTATAAAGTTATAGAGTGTGAAGGAAAGAATTGCAGTAATACATAGATGTTTGGATACAGAGCATTGTGATTTGAAAATTAACTAATGCTGGTAAACAATCTATGGCATACTCAACATCTGGATCTTGTCAGACTCAAACACATGCCAAGACAGATATCAGAAAGTTGCATATAAATCTTTGATGCCACAGAAATAGACATACTCTGTATGTCATGACAAACACACTTGAAGGGTTTACAGCACTCTCCTACTGTAAATAGAATGGATTGCATACCTTTTAGGGTGATGCCTTAAAAATGTGTCCCTATGACTGCGCCATAAGTACTTTCTTTGCATAAGCAACTCCTGTCTGGCACAGTTATCTGACAGACAGATGTCACCAGAGTCAAACCTATGCTTATCATATTACACACTCAATAGAACTGTGTATTGATAACACCTGCCACATGACAAAACAGTGGATCTTATTGCAAATAAATGAAATTAATGTAGAATTTAACAAAGAAGGACACTGATGATAATTCATACAATATTATTTTGTCAGAATGATGGCAAGGAGGTAACTATGTTAATGTTGAGACAAATGTGAGCAGTGCAATTTCAATGTTTATTGGCCAAGGAAGGTATTTATGTTATTTTGTAGACACACTGTCCAGGAATTGAACTACACTCTATCTATGTAGATATGCAATGCAATTCATTAGTGAATGCATGTGCCACTGAATCACTCACACCTCCACTTTCATAGAACAACTGTTTCTTAGACAAGAAATTACAAAATCAGTTAATATTTCTTTCTCCAAAGTAAAAACTGATAATAATAACTGCATGCAGTGCTGTTTGTAGAACAGCACTACATTCATATACTGTCTCCCTTAGCTGGAATGAAACATTAAGCTAGGCCCACTAACTAACGACATGTATGAATCATGTGCACCACAGTGGAATTCTTACACACCTGTGAGACTCCATCTATGTAAAGTAATAATATCATGTGATTGTATATATATATATATATATATATATATATATATATGTATGTATATATATATATATATATATATATATATATATATATATATATATATAGGCGCACAACTAACACTCACTACCACACCTGAAATTTGTCAAAACAACCCCCTTTCAAAGAATAAAAAGTTATTAAGCAGGGCTAATTCCATCAAATTAAAATGCAACTTTATCTTACTGTTAGCTAAATTCTTGTCCAGAATCAAACTTTCCAGAAAAGGTCCATTCATACATAGGTTCATGGGTTCATAGGTTCATACTAGGCTATCTGCCCTAGGGCATTTATAAGCCTAGCCAGAGTGTGTGTGGCTTTCACCACCCCTTAGGATGAGAATATTATACCCATTAGTTTGCTGTGCCTCTGTCCAGCAGTGATACAGAGATGATTCCCGGGGTAAACCTACGATCTCCCATCCACTCGTCAAGATTTCTCTTGAACAGAGTCAGTGAGGGGCTCTGCCTCACATGGACTGGGATTCTGTTCCATAGTGTAGGGAGTCTCTGGGTGATGAATCTGTCCCTCCAGCACGTCCTATTTATATCCGTGTTGAGGTTTAAGTCTCTTGCTCTCGTGGCTCTGGAGGATTTGGATTTTTTGAGGTGGAGCATGTCCATTAATTCTGGGTTGGACATGGCCTTGTATGTCAGGCACAGATCACCTCTGAGCAGACGGTATGCGACTGAATAGAGCTGGAGTTTCTTCAGTCGGGCATCGTATGACATATGTTTGAGCCCCTTTATCCTTTTGGTGAGGAACTTTTGGGGTTTTCCAACTGCTGCAGGTGTCGGGTAAGGTACATTCGAATGGGCGTTGTACTCAATCATTGGTCTGATAAGTGAAGAGTACAGGGTACAATGACCTCTCCTGATCTAGATGTGAATCCCTTCATGATCAGGTGGGCAATGTAGAAGGTCTTCCTAACCACTTTGGCAATGTGAGTGTCAAAAGAGAGGTTACTTTCAACTTGGGTCCCCAGGTCCCTGATAACTTCTTCCGTGTTTAATGGATTACCACCTATGTGGTAATTAGGGGTTACCTTGTTTTCCCAAAGGGTATGACTATACATTTTGGCATTTAGCTTAAGGCCATGGCTCTGGCACCAGTTATCCATTTCTATGAGACCTCTCTGGAGGATGTCTGTGTCTGATGGAGTGTCAATTATGGTGCCCAGTTTGCAGTCATCTGCAAATTTTGTCAGCCACAATCCCCCCATGTTTGCCTGCACTTCAGAAAAATAAATGCCGAACAAGAGGGGGCCCAGGACTGAGCCCTGTGGGACACCGCTTGTGACCGGCTTAGAGTCTGATGTGGCACCAGCAACTCTAACCCTGTGTGTTCTGTCCTTGAGCCAGTTTGCAACCCATCTTGTGACATATGGGTTTACATCTAAGCTGGTGAGCTTTTCTATGATGCCCGAGTGGGGTATTGTGTCGAACGCTTTTGCTAGGTCAAGGTAGGCTGTGTGAACTGCCTTACTCTCATCAATGGCCTTAGTGACTGTTTCGAAAAAGTCGACCAAGTTCAAGAGGCAGGATCTGCCCTTGACAAAGCCAAATTGGGTAGGATCCAGTGTCTGTAGGTCCCCAATGTCTTTATTTATGAGTTCCATTATGATCCTCTCCATAGCTTTGCAGACAAGGCTCGTCAAGCTTATGGGGCGGTAATTTCCAGGGTCCGTAGAAGCACCGCCTTTGTGGAGTGGGACCACAGTTTCCGTACGCCATTCTTTGGGTACGTATCCTGTAGTAAGGCTAAGATTAAACAGTAGCCTTATGTGTGGGTTTAGTTCCTCATTGAGTTCGTGTAGCACACAGCCGGGGACACCGTCCGGTCCCATTGATGCTGTGTTTTTTGCTTTAGAGAGAGCAGCTCTCACCTGGGCATCTGAGATGTTCATAGGTTCATAGGTTCATAGGTTCATACTAGGCTATCTGCCCGAGGGCATTTACAAGCCTAGCCCATAGTTTTGTGGCTTACGCCACCCCTTTAGTATGGGGAACTATACCCATTATTTTGCTGTGCCTCTGTTGAGCAGTGACACTGAGGTAATCCCTGGGGTATATCTGCGATCTCCCATCCATTGGTCAAGATTTCTCTTGAACAAGGCCAGCGAGGTGCTCTGCCTCACATACCGGGATTTTATTCCACAGCATAGGAGTCTTTGGGTGATGAATCTATCCCTCCAGCACGTCCTATTAATAGCCGTGAGGTTTAAGTCTCCCGCCTTGTGACTCTGACGGATCTAGATTTTTGAGGTGAAGCATATTCATCAAATCTGGGTTTGACATGGCCTTGTATGTTAGGCAAAGGTCACCTCTGAGCAAGCGGTGCGACTGAATAGAGCTGGAGTTCTTTCAGTCGGGCAGCATAGGACAGATGTTTGAGACCCTTTATCCTTTTGGTGAGGAACTTTTGTGGCCTCTCCAGCTGCTGCAAGTGTCGGGTCAGATACATTCCAAATGGGGCATTGTACTCAATCATTGGTCTGATGAGTGATGAGTATAGGGAGACTATGACCTCCTTGATCTAGATGAGAATCCCTTCATGATAAGGTGGGCAATGTAGAAGGTCTTCCTAACTACTTTAGCTACATGGGTGTCGAATGACAGACTACTATCAACCTGGGTCCCCAGGTCCCTGATAACTTCTTCTGTGCTCAGTGGATTGCCACCTATTTGGTAGCTAGGGGTAACCTTGTTTTTCCGAAGGGTATGACTATGCATTTTTGGCATTTAACTTTAGGCCATGGCTCTGGCACCAGTTATCCGTTTCTGTGAGACCCTTCTGAAGGATATCTGTGTCAGATGTGTTTTCTACTATGGCCGAGTTTGCAGTCATCTGCAAACTTTGTCAGCCATAACCCTCCTGTGTTTGCTTGTACTGAAAAGTAGATGCCAAACAAGAGTGGGCCCAGGACTGAGCCCTGTGGTACACCACTTGTGACAGGCTTTGAGTCTGACATGGTGCCAGCAACTCTGACCCTGTGGGTTCTGTCACTCAGCCAGTTTGCAACCCATCTTGTGATGTATGGGTTAACATTTAAGCTGATGAGTTTTTCAATGATACCAGTGGGGTATTGTATCGAAGGCCTTCGCCAGATCGAGGTAGGCTGTATGGACTGCCTTTCCTCATCAATGGCTTTGGTGACTGTTTGAAAAAGTCAACCAAGTTTAGAAGGCATGATCTGCCTTTGACAAAGCCAAACTGGGATGGATCCAAAGTCTGCAAATTCCTATGTCTTTATTTATGAGGTCCATTATGATCCTCTCCATGGCTTTGCAGATAAGGCTTGTCAAGCTAATGGGCGGTAATTTCCAGGGTCGGTGGAGGCACCGCCTTTGTGAAGTGGGACCACAGTTGCAGTGCGCCACTCCTGGAGTGCGTATCCAGAGGTAAGACTATGATTAAACAGCTGTCCTAGCTGTGGGTTTAATTCCTCGTTGAGTTCGTGGAGCACACAGCCGGGGACACCATCAGGTCCCATGGATGCTGTGTTTTTGCTTTGGAGAGCAGTTCTCACTTGGGCGTTGGAGATGTTTGGGGGCTGCAATCGCTTGATAGATATCTCTCCTTTTGGGGGAGGGAGTTTGCACTGAACCTGTCAGCCAGTATGTTGGCAATGTCTGTAGGATCAGTAATCTTCACATCATTTTGAACTAGTTCTGAGCATATCTGGGAGTTTCCTCCCAGGTTTCTAACATAGCTAAAGAAGGCCTTATGATTGTCTTTTGAGTCTTTAGCTATTTTTCTCTCAAAATTTGCTTTGGATGATTTTATGAGAGCTCTTAGTTTTTTACTTATAGTGATCAAGGGTGTCTTACCTTTTAAGGATTTTGCTCTATCTTGTAGTAGCTTCCTCCTTTTGTTGTAGAGTTTGTTTATGGCTGGGGTCCACCAGACTGGACACTTGCCTTTTGTACAAAGAGTCTTTGTTTTGCTTGGGATTGCCTTATCCATGCAGTCCTGCAGGTGCTGGTAGAAGGCATTTGTAAGTGATTCAGCGGCTTGAGTACTGTTTTCTGCCGGTTTGGGAGGCTAGACTCTAGTGGGATAGATATTTCTCCTTTTGGGGGGGAGGGAGGGGAGAAATTTGCACTGAACCTGTCTGCCAGTATGTTGGCAATGTCTGTGGGTTCAGTGATTTTTCTATCATTTTGGACTAATTCTGAGCATATCTGGGAGTTTCCACCCAGGTTTCTAACATAGCTAAAGAAGGCTTTATGATTGTCTTTTGTGTCATTAGCGATTTTTCTCTCAAAGTTGGCCTTGGATGATTTTATGAGTGATCGTAGTTTTTTGCTAGTATTGATCAGAGATGCCTTACCTTTTAGGGATTTTGCTCTGTCATGTAGTAGCTTTCTCCACTTGTTGTAGAGTTTGTTTATGGCTGGGGTCCACCAGACCGGGCGCCTGCCTTTGGTGGAAAGGGTCTTGATTTTATTAGGGATTGCTTGATCCATACATTCCTGGAGGTGCTCGTAGAAGGCATTTGTAAGGGTTTCAGCAGCGTGGGTTGTGGTTTCCACTGGCTCGGGGCCTTGAAGGATACCACTCCAGTCTTAAGAAGTGTGAAGTTTGCTTTTGAGAAGTTCTTCACTGTGGTCTTTTGCTGGGGTGGGGGCGGGATGTGGATCTCCAGTGAGATTAATTTATGGTCTGATCTCACCAATGAGGGATATACTTCCGGTGTGGAGCATTTTGTCCCCATGTTTGTGATGATCAGGTCTAGTATATTTTCTCCTCTTGTGCGAATGGTGACTAGTTGTTCCATAGCATTTGAGTTTATGAACTCAAGGAACCTTTGGGCTAGGGTGTTGGGGCTTGAGTAATGTTCCCAGTCTATGTTTGGGTAGTTGAAGTCACCCAATATGATGGTGTTTGGAGAGACATTCATACTCTCCAGTGTCTTCAGGAAGGCTGTGTGGGTTTCCTGAGTTTGAGAAGGTGGTCTGTAGCATGTTACAAACTGTAGGGCAGTTTTACCTATGGTTAATTGCACCTGGATGGTCTCCGATGCTTCATGCGTTGCCACTAACCTGGAGGTGTGGGTATCCTTTATGAATATGGATATTCCCCCTCCTTTTGTGGTTTGGTCCGGATTTTGGGGCCAGAACGCATGATATGAGGTATAACCTGATAGTGCTGGGGTGCTCTCAGGAGCCTTGAACCAGGTTTCAGTCACAGCACAGACATCGATGTTCTCCATACTGAGGAGGGCTTCGAGGGTGTGCATCTTGAGGTTTAGACTTCTGGCATTGAGCAGTATTACCCTTAGTTTTTCTCCATTTTTGTTTTCTAGGGCGGTAGGTTTATCATTTGAGCCTTGCCTAAAAAAGGCACTATGGGGGTGACAGGAGCCTTTGCCAATATCCGGAAGCCCAGGGGTGACAGGTGCAAGCCATCCCTTGCGAAGCAGCGTGGCTTGTCAAGCATGTCATCCCAGGCAGACAGACATTGGATCCCCTTAGAATGACACCAGTAATTAAGCCAATTATTAAAGCTGATCATTTTGTCTCTGTATTGTGGCATCATTCTTGGTGAGGGTAGGATACTGCTCAGGGTCAGAGTCATATCGGCCTGGGCTACATAATCTGAGAGCTCCTCTATGTCTCTTTTCATGTAGTCCAGGGAGGTACGTCTCAGGTCGTTCACACCGGCATGGACAATGACTGAGTCATACTTGTACTTGCTGTGGAGTGACCTGAGTGCTTGTGTTATGTGGCAGATTCTAGCGCCTGACAGGCAGCTTACTGTGATCTTTTCCTTGTTCAGTCTGGTGAGTGGGACGTCAGTGTGTCTGACTATGGAGTCACCTACAACAAGTGTGTCTGGCATTGTGTTTGGCCTTAAGGGCTGTGACTCTTTAGCACACTGACTTTGAGAACTATGTGTTGCATGTCTTATGTCTTGAGGTGGCAGTTGCTTGGGTGTCTACTTTGGAGGCCTATGTAGTTTTGGTAGATTTTTGATCAGTGCCTCCGAGTATGTCTTTGTGTGTTTATGTGTTTGTTTTGCAGTTGTGATAGTTCTATGTGAAACTGGGTTTGTGGTGTGCGTGGTTTCCTTCTCCTCCTGTCTGGTCTTGCCAGTCCTGAGTTGAGAGAGCTCAGCCTCCAGTTTGGCTATATAGTTGCATCTCTCACATGTGTTTTGTGGGAAAAGGAGTGGGTTGTCTGTGTGAATGAGGCAATTGTAACATTGCCTCAAGATGCCCAGATTCACCAGCTGAACAGAAGAGGACGCTAGCAACTGACCCTTCGACATGCTAGAAAAAGTGAAAAAGTTTGCTGTGTAACTAAGTCAGAAGGGACCTATAGGGAAATGGGTACTCAAGAGGATTCTAGGCTAATGTAGTACTTTGTTTAGTATACAAGTACTTTACCTATATAAAAATGCTTTAAGAGCAAGTGCTGGAGCTTTTGAGGTAGAGAATAGACTGTTTAGATTGCAAGTAGAGAAGTTCTAAGGGAAAAATTGAAGAGCAGACTTTAAGGAGCCAGAAATAGTTTAACCTTGTTTAACCAGCGCTGCTCGATGGTGCTCTATGGGCAACTCCGCGCTAAAGCGGGCTTTATAGCAGGGGGTTGAAAAGAGCTAGGAATTTACCCAAAATGGCCAATAGACTACAAGTTTCTGGCTGGAACCACTGCTCTAGGGACAAATAGGCTGCTCAGTGCTCCCCACTCCCATTGGTGAACAAAGAAGCTTCCCTTTATCCAAATAAGGATATGGAATAGCACAGGAACCAAGCCAAAGCCCAGAGATCAGCAAACTCTGAAGACTGGACTATTCTAGTTCAGTAAGGCGGGAAAACAAGATTTTTTTTTTTTGCAGAAAACAGAGGAAAAACAGACAGTAAATGCTATAAATGCTTTTAAACGGCTAGTGCACTTGAGTGTGTTAGCCTACAGGTAAAATTAAGCAACAAATAACTTTTTTAAAAGTGCAAAACAGTTAATCAACACAAAAACAGTTTAAATAGAATGCAGAGCTGTATACACAGGCGAAAAAGCAGTCGCTAAGCAGTAAATAATCAAAAAGCCAGAAAAAAATACTTAAATCAGGAAAAAGTCACTCTTTTGATCTCTGCTGCTTGTAGAACTCTGCAGGACACCACGAGGAGCTGTGCTGAGTTGAATACAAGCGAAAAAGCACGCTAAAGCGGGCTTTATTACAGGGGGCTGAAAAGAGCTAGGAATTGACCCAAAATGGCCAATAGACTACAAGTTTCTGGCTGGAACCACTCCTCTAGGGACAAATAGGCCGCTCTGTGCTCCCCACTCCCACTGGTGAACAAAGACGCTTCCTTTTATCCAAATAAGGATATGGAATAGCACAGGAACCAAGACAAAGCCCAGAGATCAGCAAACTCTGAAGATTGGACTATTCTAGTTCAGTAAGGTGGGAAAACAAGATTTTTTTTTTTTTATTATTATTTATTTTATTTTTTTTCTTTTTTGCAGAAAACAGAGGAAAAACAGAAGGTAAATGCTTTTAAGCGGCTAGCGCAATTGAGTGTGTTAGCCTACAGGTAAAATTAAGCAACAACTAACTTTTTAAAAGTGCAAAACAGTTAATCAACACAAAAACAGTTTAAATAGAATGCAGAGCTGTATAAACAGGCTAAAATGCAGCCGCTAAGCAGTAAATAATCAAAAAGCCAGAAAAAATACTTAAATCAGTTATAGCAAATACAGTTATAACAAATGCTCTGAAATATACTGTATATTTCCAAAATGTTTGAGAAGGACAGTCAGAACACAAGAAGGTTCAGGCGAAAGAGAAAAAAAAAAGTTTTGTTTTACTTTTTGAAAGGGAAAAAGGAGGAACAGAAGGCCTTATCAAATGTTCTCTCTGTATTTGGCAGAATGAGCTAATGACACTAGACTGTGAGGTGTGTCACAGTAGGGGCGGGCAACTGCAAAGCCACCAAGTATAAGAGCAAGACACCAACAGGGAGGGAGGGTGGGACAAGCCTACAAGACAGCAAGCACTACAGAGACAAATGAAAGTTTTTAAACAGATAAAGTGCTTTATATATTAAATTGTAAAAACAGTAATCTGTAAAAATAATCAAAAAAAAACAAGATAGTTATATTTTGTAGCTCAGTTGCAGTCAACAACCTTTCTAGTCTGCACTGTGTGCAAAGACAGAAACTTCTTTTTTTTTTTTTACAAGAACACAAAAGAACCAGCCCCCACTAGCCAAGAGATAATTACACAGAGGAAATGTTTCAGTTTACACAATAGCCTACAAGACAGCAAGCACTACAGAGACAAATGAAAGTTTTTAAACAGATAAGGATTTGTGAAGATACTGAACAGACAAAGTGCTTTATATATTAAATTGTAAAAACAGTAATCTGTAAAAATAATCAAAAAAAATCAAGATACTTATATTTTGTAGCTCAGTTGCAGTCAACTTTTCCAGTCTGCACTGTGTGCAAAGACAGAAACTTCTTTTTTTTTTACAAGAACACAAAAGAACCAGCCCCCACTAGCCAAGAGATAATTACACAGAGGAAATGTTTCAGTTTACACAATAGCCTACAAGACAGCAAGCACTACAGAGACAAATGAAAGTTTTTAAACAGATAAGGATTTGTGAAGATACTGAACAGACAAAGTGCTTTATATATATTAAATTGTAAAAACAGTAATCTGTAAAAATAATCAAAAAAAATCAAGATACTTATATTTTGTAGCTCAGTTGCAGTCAACAACCTCTCTAGTCTGCACTGTGTGCAAAGACAGAATGGGGAATTACTAAAAATACATTCTCAATATCTATGGCTATAAATACAATATTTTCATTGTAGTCTAAAATGTTTGCCATTTCTAAAAGGTGCCATGAATCACACATTATATACCATATATGCCAACCTGGTACTCTCTGAATGGGAAAGAGATCCGTTTTTGCTTCTGCTTTTTTGAATGTATGGCTGCTTATTACAGGCTTTTTGATTACATTCTAATTTTATGGAAAGGAGATCAGAGTAAGGCACCTGAATTTATGGAATGTTGAAATGGAACCACTACTTTCTTAAAATTAATTTATAAGATGCACTTATACCAGATTGAATATTTAGATATTTGTTTATACAAGGATCTGGTTAATCATTGTTTTGCCATCACAATTTACAGAAAAAAGACATATTCAAATTCATTCTTACATTTTGACAGTTACCACCCTATTTCAGAACAGAGGGATTGTTAAAGGACATATGGTCCAGTTGTCCAGATTAATAAGTGACAATGACATATTCATCTGTGAAATGGACAACTTGATTACAATGTTTAGAGATAGAGGTTATCCCTTGAATATGTTGAAAAAAGTTAAAAAGGAGATTTTCAAGGCTAGATGTACGAGATTTGTACCAATTATCAAAAAAGCGTTGGATACTGAGGTGATAAATATAAAATGCTTCATGTGTTCTAAAGTGCAATCATGATGCCACTGCCATTGTAAAACCTCTTAGAAAAACAAGGAATACTGTATTTACCCCTGAAGTAAGAGACTGGTTGGGTTTTTGGTGGGGGTCAGAACATAAAGGGGTGGTTGAAAACAACAAGGAATTCCATGTTGTGACCCTTACATTTCATATGAGTAAATGCAGGACATGTAAATTTTGTAAGTCCATTAATGATGGACCGTATGCAATGCTCGTGAAGTATGACAGGGCTATTGCTTGGCCAGGTCAAATTAATTGAATTAGTAAAATTATTTGGTGTCCCGTATGACATGTCAAGCATTTTATGTAGGAAAAACAACCAGGAGATTAAAGGATTGGATTGGTGAACATGTGAGAGACATTAAAAATAAAAAGGTAACTAATGCATTATATATGAATTCTATGAGTGTGTTGGTTTTAAAAGATTTTTATTTTTTTGTAGTAGATATGATTATTATTACTGCGGTGGTGGTGCTGCGGTAGCATTGTCGCCTCATAGCAAGACGTTGTCCCATTCGATTCTCAGCTAGAGCGTCTTCTGTGTGGAGGCATATGTGAATGGGGCATGCCTTCGTTGAAGGTTGTGTGTCAGGGCTGGTAACCCGGTGTGTAAAAATCCACTAACAATCATTAGCGGACCGGAGTTCCGCTGTGGCGACCCCTAACCGGGAAAAGCCGAAAGACACAAACAAAGATATGATTATTCACAGTGAAAGGGGGGGTGACGTTGAGAGCCTTTTAGAATGCAAGGCAACTGTATTGCAGTTAAGACTGAATGCTGTGGAAAAAATAGATCTTAATGAGCAATGTTATATCCATGGTATTTTGAAGCTTCCAGTTGGAATGATTTAAAATTATTTAAAATAAATGATTTTAGTAAGAAGTCTTATAACATTTTTAAAATTTGGTAAATATATGCATGTATGTTTAAATGTTAGAATTTGACATGAGAATTATGGGGATTCAATACAGCCCAGACTGTTTTTTCACCTTGTTCACATTGTGGTGCGCATACGGCCATGGGGAGATTTAAATTCAGTAAGCACCATGTACTCCAGTGGAAAGAAGTGAAGCGCCGTGGCATGCTAATTGCTGCATAAGCAGCTGAATAGCATGCTAATCAATGCAGGAAACATGATGAAGCAATTCATTAACGAAGAAAGAAAACTCCGTGCTGGTGGTTTTTCTGTATTCCAAAACATTTGGAATATAGCCATGGAAAGGAGTTTACACCGAAAGAAAAATATGTAAAACGTGTGAGAATAACTCTCAACCTCTTAGTGTAAAATATCTGGACAAAGCCTAATAGAATGGGGGACAAAGGGCCAAAATGGGACAGATTTTAAATACTGCTTTTAGAAATTTGCTAGAATAACAAGATTTGTCTTAGCATGCATTTTTTGATGTGTTTGAAGTCTGAAACACAAATTTATATAATTATTTAGTGACTTCAGTACTCAGATCATCCCAGTATTTTGCCAGAAATCATAAATTTTATGAGGAACAGGCCAAATATATGAGGGAAAAATCTGGACATTCTGCAAAAATCTGGACAGTTGACAAGTACAGTAGTGACTCTAATAGACTGAATGCAACAATAGGAGAGTGCCAAAAGCAACATAACTTTATGCCAGAACAGAAAAGAAGCTTTGTTGCCTCACTACCAAATGTACAGTACACATTGTAAGTATTGCAGACTATACCACTCAACCTCTTAGGGCAATAAGTATTGACAAAGCCATAAATGAAGGGGGGAAAAGGCCCAAGAATTGGGACAATTTTTAAAATTGCTCTTACAAACTTAGAAAGTTGATAGAATAACAGGCTTTGTGTTAGCATGAATTTTCTGAAGGGTATGTAATCTGAAACTGAAATGTCTGTCATTATTTTCTGACTTCAATCTTTAATGACCTGGCAATGTTTTACCAGAAAATCACAGTTTTATGATAAACAGATGAAAAATAAACAAAAAAATATGGACATTCTACGAAAATCTGTTACAGTTGAGAGGTATGGACTGCAGACAGCTAAAGGTATGAGTGTGCTAATCAAAATAAATATAAAAACCTTTAAACCTTTAACCATTAAACAAACTATTCATAGTTACATGTCAGCATATACAAAATGCAGGCATATCCATTTAAAAAACAGTAATCCTGCGTGCAAATATATCCCAAAATAATAGCCTCCCTTATGTGTTCAACATTTGGATCCCCATCAGTTTC
Organism: Protopterus annectens; assembly: GCF_019279795.1. Classification (NCBI taxonomy): domain Eukaryota; kingdom Metazoa; phylum Chordata; order Ceratodontiformes; family Protopteridae; genus Protopterus; species Protopterus annectens. The sequence goes on from NC_056740.1 coordinate 38,737,090, forward strand.
CCTAGCTACATGGTTGCCAATGGTGTAGATTCAGGACATTCAGCATGATGAAGATGCAAATGAGGTCTGGACTCATTAGAATTGCTGAATCCGAAAAACTGGATCTGTGCAGCGATGCAAACATAGTGCAGGCACTCCCTCATTGTTTAAGTTTATGGGATGGCAAATGTGAATGATTACATCAGGTGGGTGTGTCAGCTTAGACTTACAAAGTGTTACATGTAGGTTTGTCAAAGTTGGAAATGCAGGTAAGGAGTGCATAACTTATTTATTTATTTATTTATTTGATTTTACATTTGTTTACCAGGAAAGTCTGACTGGACATGTGTCCTTTTTCAATGGATGGCCGGGGAGATAAGTTCCAAGTCATATAATAACATAGAAGGAATTCAGACAAGTATTTTGCAATACATCAGACAAGTAGAATATGGGTCTATATTAAATAATTGAATGCTTAGAACAGCGAAGGATGATTTATTGACCCCATGTAAGTGAAAGCTTACAAACTCAAATGCTTAGAACAGCGATTTTTTTTCCAAGGGAAAAAAATCACTGTTCCAAGAAAAAAAAAAAAAACACTTAAAACATAACATAAAGTGGGGTGCTTTGCCCCACACACCCCCTGATGTGGGACGCTGTGCCCCCAATACCACTCCTACTTAAATATACCAATGCCGAGATCACACTACAGTGATGAAAATGTCAAAGTAACGGACACGGCCAAGCAATTTCTTTCCCACGGGATAGAATTTGATTATATGCCACTTCATCATTTTGCTTTTTCATTGTTTCAAGTTCGACCAAGACGCATTTGAACAAATGCGTCTTCAGTCATCTAATAGGAACCCTAGAATACAATACATCATATTAAAAGACATTTGGTAGTATATCAGTTGTAAAAAGCTGAACAATTTACATCAACAATTCTTATGTTCTTAGTTGTTATCATGAGGTTAGCTCTCTAACATAGTTTAGAGAGGGTCATACTCAGATATGCAGAAGGTTTAGAAAATGAGTTAGGAGATGGATTTGAAAGTGAGTTAGTATTTGAGAGTAGTCTATCCTGGGGGAATGTAGGGACAGAGCTAGGAGCTTGCTATATGATTTTTTTAGGAATGTTTTGAATTGTTTTGGTGAGGTAATGCTTGCTAGAGAAGTAGGTAGGGTGTTTCACAGTTTGGTAGTATAGGTGGAGAAAAGGCCTTCTCCAGCTCAGTTTGTAGCTTTTATAACTTGTAATAGGTGTTTACTGTGGGATCAGAGGGATCTAGAAGCAGAGTATGGCTGGATTAGATGTTTGAGGGCTGGGGTTTTGTTAGGGTAGTGGACAATTTTATGGGCTAGGTTTAACTGATTGTAGTGAAGGAGTTGTGGGAGTTCCAGCCAATCAAGTTGTTTGAGAGATAAGCAATGATGTGACCTATATGGCGATTTTTTAGTAAATTTTGCTATTTTATTGTAGCAGGCTTCAAGTTTAGTAAGGTCTGATTTGCGAAGGGTGGTTAGGATAGGGGATGAGTATAGGAGTGTAGATAGTAGGTGGGTTTTGGAAATGGTGATTCTTGTAGCATTTGTTAGAAACTGGGTGTTTCTATATAGGAGGCCTAGTTTCTTGTGGACTTTTTTGATGGTGTGATCTATATGGAGGTCAAATTTCAGATTGTTGTCAATTACTACTCCAAGTAGCTTTTTATGGACAGTTAGAGTTATTATGGTATTGTTTTAGAGTAAATGTTGAAGGTTGGGGGGATGCATTCTTAGTGGGGCAGAAGAGTAAGAGGTTAGTTTTGTTTGGGTTAAGTATCACCTGGGAATTGGTTAGCCAGATTTCCACAGATAAGAAGGGATCTTGGGTGATGGTTTGGAGTCTTTTGAGGGAGGGGGCTGAGCAGATCAGGGTTGAGTCATCTGCATATTGAATTAAGGTGACATGAGGGGTTGCAGAGTGTAGTTGGTTGGTAAAGGGAAAATAGGAGGGGGCCAAGGACGGAGCCTTGAGGGACTCCTATGTCACCTTTGTAAAGGGGAATTCTATGAGATATTTTCCAGATAGTGGGCGTGTGCACTTCAGTTATAGATCTATTTATGAGTATGGCTATGGGATAGGAGATGACATCTGCTGTGATTTTGAGATAGTCTGTGGGAAGGTTATCAGCAGCTAATGTTATAGGTTTGAGTTTTATTACAAGTTTTTTGATGTAGTTGGTAGATACCGGATGTTGTTTGAATTGGCTGGAGGTGTCTTGTGAGGGTGTACTATAGATTGTTTCAGGGGAGTATGGTTGGTCTTTGATTGGTTGTTGGCTAGCATTTGAATGAATTCTGTAAAGAAGGTATTGAATTGAGTAGCTATGTTTTCATTGCTATTAGTTGTTTGAGAAGTGGGAGTAGTGATATTTCCTGGTTGTAATAGGTTTTTAACTGCGGCCCAGAATTTTTGAGGATTTTTCTAATGCTTGGTTTGGATATTTAGGTAGTATTTGGATTTGTCATTTTTAATTTGTTTCTTGGCTTTATTTTGAAGTTAATGGAAGTTTTGTTTATTGGTACTGGTTTTATTGCTTTGGAACCATGACCAGACTTTATCTCTGGCTTTATGTAGGGATCTGGTTTCTTTGGATAGCCAGGGTGCATAGCTGGCCTTGACTCTAACATTTCTAGGTGGTGCATGGGAGTTGAGGATATCTAGAAAGGTATTATTAAAAGAGTTTATAGCCTCATCTAAGGGTGTTTGTTTGAGATGGTCCCAGTGGCAGTTCTTTAAGGCAGAGATAAAGTTGCCAGGATTAAAACTTTTTTTATTTTTGATTGTATGGTGGGTAGTTTGGTGTGTAGGATGGATACGATTTTGAAGGAAAAAAGTAGGGCTATGGTCACTCAGATTGTTAGGGAGATGGCCTGAGTGGTATACTAGGTGGAGTGAGTTTGCTAGAATCCAGTCTAGTATGGACTTATGCTTAGAGGCTTTGTCAGTTCGAGTGGGAGCTGTAATGGCTTGGGTGAACCCATAAAATTTCATGTGAATAGTAGGACTTTATAAGGAGCAGAGGAGCCAGTCAATATTGAAGTCTACCATGATGATGGTCTCTTGGGGGAGATGAGTAGAGCACCACTGTAATAGGTTTTCAATAGTAGGACTGTTGTTACCAGGTGGTATGTATCCCCCTATAATGTTAAGGTTTTTGCCGAAGCTAAGATTTAATTTAGCAATAATAATTTCTGCTTTATCTGATGCTGTGATAGAGGAGTCATGGAGTTGTAGTGAGAGGTGTTTTTTGTATAAGATTGCTACCCCTCCCCTTTTTTTTTATTTAACCTGTCTTTACGCAGGATGTTGTAGCCTGGGGGGGGGGGTTGATTTCATTACTATTAGTATGAGGTTTTAGCCAGCTTTCTGTTAATGTCACTATATCTGGGGAGTAGTGGGATAGCAAAGCATGAAGATTATGAGTTTTCTTTGTAATGTTTCTTACATTAATGTTGAGTAGGAGAAGGGATAATTTGTTTCTTTGGTGGATGTACTGTAGGTTTGGTTGGGGTGGGAGGGATAGTGTAGACTGAGTGTTGGTGGGACCAGGACTGGGGTGAATATCTCCTTCCAGACTTAGCTGTTTGGACATTTAGTGATAGGGTTTGGACAGCTTATTTAGGAGCTTAGCAAGTTTAAGTGTGTTTTGAGATGTATTTTGATGTGAGAGCATTCTAAGGGTATAATAGTCATTGATAGTAGTGTGGAGGAGGGCTGGGGCTACTAGAAATTGAAATGAGTAATTAGGTACTTGATAGATGGAGGTATGTCAAGGGTTATGTGTGATATAATGTAGGGAGGTATTGTATGCTGAGAGGGTGTATAGTAGGAACAGCACTAAGCTAAATGTGGAAAGTAGATGTGTTTGTTTCAAGCCTGTCATTGTTGGAGGGTGAGTTTATGTAGAGGTGAGGATGAAAGATTGAAGGGATGCAGCTACATGGGATGCAATAGTTAAGGAGAGGGAGTTCTAGTGGTTTAATTGGTATGTGTAATTCACAGGTTCTGTTTCATTAACATCCAACCTCCTCTTCATTTGCTGAGAAATTATGTTTTCTCTGTCAGGTTGTTAATATTATTTTGTATAACAGAAAAGAAAAGAAAAAAGCGTGAAAGGTGAAAGGTAGTGGAAAGCCTCATCCAGACTCTGCTACAGTTTGCTGTGAGGGAAAGGTTAGTTTGCTTTTTATTTGTTGTATTTTGTATTACTTTATTGCTTCTTTCTATTTTGTATACTATGATTTGTTTTCTTTACGTGTTTTACTTGTATTCTACTTTTAACTGCATATTAAAACTTGAAAAGAGACTGCAGTTCTGTCGCTTGTGAGTCAGAAACAATGTTACCCATCCTCCTACCCAGTTACTGTTGTGTTCTTAAACACCACTGTCTTTCTAGTTGCCTGCCCCTTATGTTAATTTGACCATATATCTCATTTCCACTATGCTTTTACTGTCTGGTCTGAGTAAGCACAAAATTATCATTTTGTGAAATCACTTCCCTTCAGCTATTTAAATTTATTGGCCCTCCTGTTGTATTCCATAGTACCAGAATACAAAAGGTGTCCACCCCCTTTCAATCTATCTTGCTGTTTTAAAAATAATGACTCTCCACTAAAACTTAACTTTTTAGACAGTTACCTAATTTTACATCTAACTCCTCTAGTGCACAGTGCCGTGTTTAGGATAAAGCATTTTTTTCATCTTACCTTTAAGTATCTATTGCAAGACCACCAGTTATTGGAGAGCCCACAATTTGCCACTCAGTAGTCATACTGGGATTAGTGCTTCTGTTTTCTCCTGGTGAGAGAAGGAGTGCATTTACATTATTTCCTGGAGACTGCTGATCACCAGAAAGCTTAACTACTTTATAGGTGACAGCTTGGAATCTGCACTTATATTCTGATCCTAGTGAGAGTAGGAGCAGAGTGCATTGATTCCTGACTATTTCTGGTTGGAGAGTGAGTGTATGTGCTTAACATACCTGATAGGTCTAGTTGCTATTTGAGGCATCTACCAGAAAAAGGCTACAAGCCTGCAGGCCCTTGCATCATCTGGGACAAGACTGTGGATCACCAAACAGGCCATGGCCTGCTTCTCTTTTTTGAGATTTGTGCTAACATTTTGCTTCTGGTGAGAGAAGAAGCAAAGTAGTATTGTATTGCAACAGATTGAAACTGTGCTGAGATCAGCATTAGTAGTTGCCAGGCAGTAGCTATTCATGCACCTCCCCTCTTTTTATCATTCTTGACAAGATAATTCTTTATTTTTCAGTAAGTACTGCCTGATTTCTTTCTAACTTCAGAATATCTGCCTAAATACTTCATTTTTAAATTTTCAGGGTCTATGTATTAGTTTCCCCTCAAGTGTTTGGCAGTGCTCTGTACAGAATCAGACACCTTGGTGTCTTTTTTCCTGTAAAAGGAATATATAAGGAAACAGCTCCATAATGACCATCCCTCCTGGCATGTCTAAAGGTCAGCTCCCTGTGCTTTCTCGTATTAACCTGGTGAACCTGGGAATTCTGAGGCAGTGTAGCAACTGCCTCATATAAACAGACAACCTTCTCCTCTTACCTCCCAACAGTCAGACTTGTGAGAGATACACTTATATATCCAGACTGGAAGCCATGCACTCTCAAGCCAAGACTGGAATAGTTGGTCAAAAGGAGAAGGTCAAAACCTACACCACACCACATGCAACACATAGCCCTCCAGAACACCCACCATCACAACTCTGACATAAAAACACAAACCGCACACCCACCTTTGCAGAGGCTCTCAGTAGAAATCTACACAAACAGCAGAGACTTCCAAGGCAGAAATGGACTCGACTACCACAACACAGCCCAAACCACAAGACACATACCTCATCTACACAGTGTGCCCTTCAACCTAAGCCCCTAAGGTAAAACAGCTTGCCCAATACACTAATCATAGGAGACTCGATAGTGAGGCACACTGATATCCCACTCACTAGGTTGAATAAGGAGAAGGTAACAGTCAGCTGTCTATCAGGTGCCAAAATCCATCACATAACACATGCACTCAGTTCACTCCACAACAAGTACAAGATTGACTCTGTCAATGTCCATGTGGGTGTGAATGACCTGAGATGCATCTCTCTGGACTACATGAAAAGAGACATGGAGGAGCTCTCAGATTATGTGGCTCAGGCAGGTATGACCCTAGCCCTGAGCAGCATCCTACCATCACCCAGAATTATACCACAATACAAGCAGAAAATGATTGACTTCAACAATTGGCTACATTTCTGGTGTCATTCTAAAGGGATCCAGTATCTGTCTGCTTGGGATGACATGATTAACAGACCTCGATGCTTTGCCAGACATGGCCTGCATCTGTCAGCCCTGGGTTTCCGGATACTGGCTAAGGCTCTTGCCACTACCACAGTGCATTTTTAGGCAATTTTCCAAAGACCAAATTACCACCATAACAGCTATAAATAAATGCAATCCGAAGGTCATGCTGCTTAATGCTAGAAGTCTGAATCTCAAGATGCACTTGCTTGAAGCACTCCTCAAAATGGAGAAAATCGACATTTGTGCTGTAATGGAGACCTGGTTTAAAGCAGCAGAAAGCGCCCCTGTGCTACCAGGCTATAACTCATTCCACATCTTTCGGCCCCAGAATATGGACCGAAGCTCCAAAGGGAGTGGTGCCTCCATATTCATAAAGGATATGCACAGCTCCAGGCTAGTAGCCCAGCATAATGCATCTGAGATACTTCAGGTACAACTAACATTGGGTAAGACAGCGATTCAGGTCGTAGTATGCTAGAGTTCCCCAACCATGTTCCAAGACTCTCACTCCATGTTCATAAGAACCCTGGAAACTATTAGGGTCCAACCCAACAGTCTCATACTAGGTGACTTCAACTACCTCTCCATCAACTTGGAAAACTACTCATGCACCAATCCACTGCCCCAATGCATCCTGGAATTCATCAGTTCCAATGCCATGGGCCAGCTCATTCTTACCCCCACTAGAGGAAGCAACATCATTGACCCGGTTATTACCTAGCATGGGCAACTGTTGCTCTACACCAATAGTCAATTCATCCCTGGTTAGATCCGCCCACAAACTAATCACCATGGAAATCCACATCTCACCCACACCCCCTGCAAAGGTAACCACCATGAAAAACTTCTCCAAAGCTGACTTTGGGCTCCTGCAAACAGAGGTGGCTAACTTCATGGCACCTATGTCAATGGAAAATAGATGCATGACTGCCGAATCATATACTAATGCACTGTATGAACACATACATAAATGCATGGAACTATCCATACCCAACAGATAAAAGATGCTCTCCTCCAAAAAAAAAGGAAGCCAATCTGGTGGTCCTCTGCCATTAATAAACTCTACAACAGAAGGAAGAAACTGTTGCTGAAAAAAGTGAAGTCCCAAGTCTGGAAAAACTCCCTTATTAGCCTCAACAAAAAGTTGAGATACCTCATCAAAACCTCTAAAGCCAGTTATGAAGGCAGAATTGTGGCAGACACTAAAAACAACCACAAAGCCTTCTATAGTTATATCAGGAATCTCCAAGGCAATACCCAGGTTTGCTCTGTGTTACTGCACAAGGGTACCTCCTATACTGAGCCAACAGATATTGCCAACATACTGGCAGACAGATTCAGTGCCAACTCCCCCCCCCAAAGGACCAATCACAATACCAGAGGAATGCCAGGCACCCAGCATTACTGCACCACAGGTTAAAGCTGCATTGTCTAAGGCCAAACATCCAGCTTCCATGGGACCTGACAATATCCCTGGATATGTTCTACATGAACTACAAAGTGAACTGGCACAACATCTGTGTGCCCTGTTCAATCACAGCCTCACCTCAAGCTTTGTCCCTACAGAATGATGCACTGCTACAGTCATCCCTCTCCATAAAGGGGGAGTGACTACAGACCCTGGGATTTATTGCCCCATTAGGCTGATGAGTCCAATATGCAGGGCTATGGAGTGAATCATCATGCATCTAATTAACAAGGATATAGGGAATCTCCAAACTCTATATCCCACGTAATTTGTTTTTTATGAATGGTAAATCATGCCTGCTCAACCTGGTTGACTTCTTTGAGTCAGTTCCAGAGCTGTGGATGAGGGCAAGGCAGTTCATACAGCCTACCTCGATCTGGCCAAGGCCTTTGATACTATTCCCCACTCGGGAATTATTGATAAACTCACCAAACTAGGCATCAACCCCTATATCACTAGGCAGGTTGCAAATTGGCTCAAATATAGAGCACACAGTGTGAAAGCAGTGGACTCCAAGTCAGACTGAGAACCAGTCACGAGTGGAGTCCGACAGGGAATGGTCCTGGGTCCTCTCCTGTTTGGCATCTACTTCTCAAAAGTCCAAGCTAACACGGAGGTACTCTGGCTGAACAAGTTCACAGATGACTGCAAGCTGGGAGCCATTACTAACTCCCCAAGTGATGTAGACATCCTACAGAAAGGCCTCACAGAGACCAATGACTGTAGTCAAAACCATGGCCTTAAGCTTAATGCCAAAAAATGCATCATCATCCCATTTGGGAAAAACTCAGTTCCCATTAATTACCACATCAATGGTAGCCCACTGAACACTGAAGGTGTTATAAGAGATCTGGGGACACAGGTTGACAGCAACCTTGTTCTAGTTCATTATTTTAAATTTTGAGGCTAATGCAGGATAAGAAATGACACAAGACACCAAGGCTCAATCTTAATAATTTATTTAAGCTATTAATAACTAAACTAAGCTATTATGAACAGTTTACCTAGGAAAATCTATCAATTAACTGATAAATCATGTACTTACTAGCATATGCAAAAACAAAATCATCTTTGCCACTGATAGGGGGACTCCAATCCTATTTAGTGCAGCTATCTGTTCAGTCAAGACAGGGCCGACACTGGCAAAATGGCTGTATGCTCAGTTCAGGCTGTTGCTTCAATCAAATCCGGATGATGAGTTTTATCCTACTGCCAGCCTTTGAGCTTTTTATAGGTTTGAACAGGCGATAGGGTCAACAGGTTTGGCTGATGACATCCAGGACATGTTTAATCATAAACTGATGGAATATTTTAGAAAATTACAAATAATTTCCTAAGTTGTAAACAAGTCCTGTAATGTCTGGTTTTATACATTACTTTCCCTTTTCAAGAGGCAGTTGGCCCACAAACTTGTGATATAGTTCCTCATTGAAATCCCCCATATTCTGGTAAACATCTTTTAAGCTGACAAACAACTTTACAGGTTAACTAAAGTTCAGTTATACCAGTAATCAGTGTACAAGAGCTGCCTTTAAGTATATTTCTTTTAGATAATTCAGAAGCATTTATTTAATTTAGCAGCATGTGATATCTAGCAGAATATCAAATCAATCTCTAATCAAACATACACAGCAGTATGAAGCTTTAGGCATATAACCAACGCTAGGTAGACTGTGGATCCGTCACAGACCACCGCTTGCATCAAGCAATGTACACTGTGTATTTTTAATGATTAGTTAAACTGACATCAATTTGTATTTTTTTATGACTTTACAGTAAATGCAGCATGAAATTAAGCAAAATAACACTGAATTTTTTGTGGTCAACAGCAAAGGATGTAAGAGCAAATTAAACCAAGCAGAAGTTTTAGGTGACCACATAGAAATATCATACTGATGATTTTACCTAGGAAAATCCATCAATTAACTGATAAAACTATTAAATCATGTACTTTCAAGCATATGCAAAAACAAAATCATCTTTGCCACTGATAGGGGGACTCCATTCCTATTCAGTGCAGCTATCTGTTCAGTCAAGACAGAGCCGACACTGGCAAAATGGTTGTATGCTCAGTTCAGGCTGTTGCTTCAATCAAATCTGGATGATGAGTTCCATCCTATTACCAGCCTTTGAGCTTTTTATAGGTTTGAACAGGCCATAGGGTCAAAAGGTATGGTTGATGACATCCAGAACATAAGTTTAATCATAAATTGATGGAATATTTTAGAAAATTACAAATCATTTTCTAAGTTGTAAACAAGTCCTGTAATATCTGGTTTTATACATTACTTCCCCTTTTCAAGAGGCAGTTGGACCACAAACTTGTGATATAGATCCTCATTGAAATCCCCCATATTCTGGTAAACATATTTTAAGCTGACAAACAACTTTACAGGTTAAATAAAGTTCAGTTATACCAGTAATCAGTGTACAAGGCCTGCCTTTAAGCATATTTATTTCAGATAATTCAGCAGCATTTATTTAATTTAGCGGCATGTGATATTTAGCAGCATATCAAATCAATCTATAATCAAACATACACAGCAGTATGAAGCTTGAGGCATATAACCAAAGTTTGGTAGACTGTGTGGATCCATCACAAACCTCTACTTCAACCACCACATTGCCACTGTGGTCAGAAAGTCCTTCTATGTGGCACATCTCATTACCAAGAGATTTGCATCTAGGAAGAAAGTGGTCATTATCTCTCTCTACTCTTCCGTCATTAGGCTTATCATCGAGTATAATCCCCCATTTGGCATGTACCTCAGTAAACACATGCAACAGCTGGAAAGCCCACAAAAGTACCTCATGAAGAGGATCCTAGGCTTTAAACATATGTCCTACATGGACAGACTCAAAAAACTCCAGCTATTCTCTGCCTCATATCATCTACTATGAGGCAATCTCTGCTTGACTTACAAAGCCATGTCTGACCCAGCTAGTTAGTAATGCTACATCTAAAGAAATCCCAATCCCTCAGCACTACATGGTCCAGAGACCTCAACCTCATTACCATAATCAACAGAACATGCTGGAGAGACAGGTTCATAACCCAGAGACTGCCCATGGTCTGGAATAGACTTCCCATGCATGTCAAGCAGAGCACCTCACTGGCCCTCTTCAAGAGAAATGTTGATGAGTGGATGGAAAATAGAAATTTCACCCCAAGGATCACTCCACTACTTAACAGAGGCACTGGGAACTAATGCCGGGTGGCACAATGCCAGGCACATCTATGGGCTAGGCTTGTAAAGGCTGCATGGACCATTAGCCTAGTAAACACTTATGACCCTATGAAATAGTTGAAATGAGGAAAAATCAATCTATGACATACACAGCAGAAAATGTTCATACACATGAGATATATCTATATAGGTCTGGATGTCAACTCTCACTCCAATTCACTTTCAGAAAACAGGATGGTGCCTTATTGTTCTTTGCCACACAAACAGATTTGGAGCAAAAAACTGAAACCATTTTTCATGCAAACAACTACCACAGAATGTACAATGATATCAAACCATTAACTGTAATTTTCACATTTATTATTATATTTGGAATTAGTGCGCTTAGGGATCACACAACCTGTTATGAATATTGCTTGCAAATGTACAGTTCAGTCTTACCTTTCTGTGTTTCCTGGTCATTCATCAGTTATCTGACCAGTACACTGAGACATGCAGTCTGTAAGCAATGCTATATTACAGGCTTTAAAATGTGTGAGGATATTAAGTGGCAATAATATTATATGTATTTGTCAATAACTGAAGAGTAGGTTGGATGCCACAAACAAGCAGAGACTATGCTTTTGGAGGGGGGCAAAGGTGAGTTACTGTTACGGCACATACAAGCATAGGCTGTTCTTTTGGGGTGAGCAAAGGTGAACTACTGTTATTGTACAAACAAGAATGGACTGTTCTTCTGGGGGATCAAAGCTGAGTTACTGTTATGGCACATACAAGTGTACAACTGTTCTGTTGAGGGGGGAAACAAAGCTGAATTACTGTTATGGCACATACAAACATAGACTGTTCTTTTGGGAAGAGCAAATATGAGTTCCTGTTATGGCACACACAAGAATGGACTGTTCTTCTGGGTAGGGGAGCAAAGGAGAGTTACTCTTATGGCACGTACAAGCATAGACTGTTCTTTTAGGGTGAGTAAAGATGAGTTATTGCTATGGCACAAAGAATGGACTGTTCTTTTGGGGGGAGCAAAGGTGAGTTACTGTTATGGCACAAAAAAGGATATGTTGTTCTTGTTACGCTCCTTGTTTTGCATCCTGCCTGTTGTTTGATCTTATGAGGGTTGTGAAGTCAGAAACTGTAATGTTTATCATTACTTTCTAACTTCTCTCATCAATGATTTTCCAGTACAAACGTATGGTGTTAAACTGAGGGCAAGAAGATATCATCAGTTTTAAGAGGTATGACTGTGTGACTCCTCGATGCCTGAGGCCTACTTTTTGCATGGACACATATAAGTCAAATAAGTCTCTGCTATCACATGTTACCTTAATGTTTGTACAAATCTCCCACCTTTTACTTGCTTACTGTAACAAGTGATGAAATAAAAGTTTATGCCATAATATTATCAAACAATGCACTCCAGGTTCAGGACTTACCTTGTAAATGCAGCAGTTGCTGCAGTGTTAGCCCAGGGCTGACTCCATCTGATACAAGCAGTACACAGCCAATACATCGGGAGGTGAAGGTTGTCTGAGTTGCCTGTCATCAATATTACCGTAGGTATGTGAGTAAAAGGAAGGGTTTAGGCCTCTAGCTGGTGACTGAGTGTGCTATGCATTGCCTCTTAGCCAGTGCAAGGGCATGCTAAGCATGCTTACATCTGTGTACACCCACAGCAGCTGGTGGTTCCCCCTCTGACTCCTCATCTGCCTATGGCTGTGGAGACCTTGGCACTGATAGTGTAATGTATTCCCCTTCCCTTGCTGATCCTGCTGCAACTGTTTCCTCAGGATTTCCCTTGCTGATCCTGCTGCAACTGTTTCCTCAGGATTATGGTGTGTAGCATGGCACATATTGTGAAAATTTCTGTACATATCTGTTGATTGTACTGCAGGATTCCACCAGATGGAAAAGGTTGTGCTTGTATTTATCAGTCTGTGGATAGTATTTCATTACTGAAACTAAGCAGAAATTCCTTAAGATTCCAAGAGCAGGATAAGTTAGTTCTTACACTTATTTCACTGAACTGCACTTCTGAAATGTTTATAATTGTACTAAACAGATAATCTACTACATTCTGCACTGTTATAAAGCTCACTGCATTTATGTACTGTTTTATACTGCTTTAACTGCATTTTTCATTGCTAGATACTGTTTCATTACTCTAATTGCATGTTTACTGAATTACTTAACTCTGAACTGCTTTTTCATATTGAGAGTTGTATTTTCTGTTTGTCAGTGTTCTATCCAAGCTTTTCTGTGCATTTTTGATTTTTTTAAGGTTTCTGTGTTCTAGGCTAGTCTGTTTGTAGTTAAATGCATTCTCTAGAGTCTGCTTGCTCATTGATCTGTTTAAAATGTTCATTTAGTGGCTACAGCTAGAAACTATAATAGTGTGCATTACTAGAATTGCATTTTTATTTAATTACTAAATTGTAAGCTGCTTTTTTTTTTTTACTGAGACTTGCATTTTCTCTTTGTGAGTGTTCTTTCTATGCATTTAAAGTGAGGTTTCTGTGTTCTCCTCAGGTGGCATAATCTTGATAAAGGCCTGCTGTTGTCTAGACCTGGTAGTTTTATTTGAGTTTCCTGTGTTTCTGGCAGCCATTTTCTGTTGATAGTCTTTATTCATTATTATTGAGAGTAACAGGGCCTCCTGACCTTCTCTATTACTAGTGATTGGGTAAAAGCAGGGAGTAATATAACGGAGTAGTAATTTGATCTTCTAATTCTTCCATCCTTACTGGTATATAAACCTTGTGTCTGGAAAAGGGTATGCTTGTATTTATCAGGCTGTGGATGGTATTTTATTACTGAAACTAAGCAGAAATCCTTTTAGCTTCCAAGAGCAGGATAAGTTATTTCTTACACTTATTTCACTGAACTGCACTTCTGAAACACTTATAATTGTGCTATACAGTTAATCTACTACATTTTGCACTGTTATAAAGCTCACTGCATTTATGTACTGTTTTATACTGTTTTAACTGTATTTTTCATTGCTAGATATTGTTTTATTACTGTAATTGCATGTTTACTGAATTACTTAACTGTAAACTGCTTTTTCATACTGAGTGTTGTATTTTCTGTTTGTGACTGCTCTATCCGAGCTTTTCTGTGCATTTTTGATTTTTTTTGAAGTTTCTGTGTTCTAGTCTAGTCTGATTGCAGTTAAAAGCATTCTCAAGAGTCTGCTTGCTTCTTGATCTGTTTAAAACTTTCATTTAGTAGCTACAGCCAGGAACTGTAATAGTTTCGCACCCACTCTTCCTAGTGTTGTGGTGTTCTTATACTTGGTGGCTTTGCAGTTGCCCACCGATACTGTATATTTGATCTGTGACACTCCTTCCAGTCCAGTGTCATTACTTCATTCAATCTAATAGAGAACATTTGTGAAGACAAACCCACTCAGATTCTTAACCTTGCATTAACTTCTGTTCCAGCTTTCTCCATTTCCACTTTATTGAAAAAAAAATTCTAAGCTTGCTTCCCCACATTCCTGTAACAAGTCTAGTCCAGATACAGATTTTCTGTATCCAGGACTGTTTGTAAGCTCATGAGACCCCCCACCCGGTTAACTAGGGTTAAACTATTCCTGGTGCCATAAAGTCTGCTCTTCAAATTTTCCATTGCAACTAGCCAGCTTTTTAGTTTTAGCACTCATATCTGTTTCTTTGAGCTCAGCACTTGTTCAGAACTCATTGTAAGCACTAAATATGCTACAAATTACTACAGCACTCAACTTTCCTCACTTGTCTAGAGGAAAGCAGGTTTTTAGTACTTAATAAATAAGCACCTATCCAGGCATATCTAAAGGTCAGCTCCTGGTGTTTTCTCCTATCTACCTGATGAATCTGGGCATCTTGGGGCAATGCAGCAATTGCCTCATGTACACAAACAACCCTCTCCTCCTACCACCCAACACTATGTCCTGTGAGAGATGCACTTATATAGCCAAACTGGTAGTAAAGCTCTCTTCACCGAAGACTGGACTAGACAGTCAAGAAGAGAAGATAAACACTTGCACCACACTCATCACATAGTCCCTCAAAACCTACACCAACAAATCAGACACACAGACGCACAAAACACATGCCTACATTCACAGAGGCGCTGAATAAAAATCTGCCCAAACAACCAAGACCTCCAAAGCAGAAATGCAAGCAACCTCCACCCCCAACACATCCCAAATGACACATAACCCAGATACTCAGTGTGCCACTCAACTACAGCCCATAAGGCATAACGTACCCAACACTCTAGTTATAGGTGACTCTGTAGTCAGGCAGACTGATGTTCCACTCACCAGGCTAAACAAGGAGAAAGTTACTGTCAGCTGCCTGTCAGGTACCAGGATCCGCCACATAACGCATGCACTCAGGTTACTCCACAACAAGTACAAATTTGACTCTGTCATTGCCCATGTTAGTGTGAATGACCTGAGATGCACCTCCCTGGACTACATGAAAAGAGACATGGAGGAGCTGTCCGATCTTGTAGCCCAGGCAGGTATGACCATAGCCCTGAGTAGCATCCTGCCATCACCAAGAATGATACCACAGTACAAGGTCAAAATGATTGACTTCAACAACTGGCTAAGCTTCTGGTGTCATTCTATGGGAATCCAGTATCTATCTACCTGGGATTACATGATCGACAGACCATGATGCTTTGCCAGAGATGGCCTGCATCTGTCACCTTTGGGATTCCGGATGCTGGCAAATGTTCTTGCCACCCCTATATTGCGTTTTGTACGCAAGGTTCAAATGACACATTCACCACCCTAACAGGTACAAGCAAGCAAAATCTGAGGGTAATGCTACTCAATGCTAGAAGTCTAAACCTCAAAATGCACTCACTCGAGGCACTCCTTAAAATGGAGAACATTGACATCTGTGCAGTGTCAGAGACCTGGTTCAAAGCTCCAGAGAGCACCCCTGCATTACCAGGCTATAATTCATACCATACCTTTCGGCCACCTACCCTGGACCAAAACACTAAAGGTGGAGGCGTGTACATATTCATTAAGGATATCCACACCTCCAAGCTAGTTGCTCAGCATAATGCATCCAAGATGATTCTGGGCAAGACCCCAATCCAGACTGCAGCTTGCTACAGACTCCCCACCATTCCCCAGGATTCCCACTCCTCTTTTCTTGATACACTGGAAAATATTAGGGTACAACCCAACACCCTAATAATGGGTGATTTCAACTACCCCACCATTAACTGGGAAAACTACTCATGTACCAACTCTTTTGCTCAACGTTTTCTGGAATTCATCAATTCCAATGCCTTGGATCAACTTATCCACACCCCACCAGTGGCAGCAATATCCTAGACCTGGTCATCACCAACATGGGGGACCGGTGTTCCACGCCAGAGGTCAATTCCTTATTGGTCAGATCCAACCACAAGCAAATCACCCTAGACATCCACATCCTGTGCCCACCCCCTATTAGGAAAACAACCATAAAAAATTTCACCAAAGCCAACTTCACACTTCTTAAGACAGAAGTGGCAAACTTCATGACACCCATGCAGATGGACAATAGAGGTATGACTCATGATTTCTACAAAAATGCACTTCATAAGCACTTACATGAGTGCATGGATCATGCTATCCCTAACAGAACCAAGATGCTATCCTCCGAAAAAAGAAAGCCAATCTGGTGTTCTTCTGCCATAAACAAACTCTACAACAGAAGAAAGAAACTGTTGCAAAAAAGAGTAAAATCCCATGATTGTAGGAACTCCCTGGTCAACCTCAGTAAGAAGCTGAGATCCCTCATAAAATCCTCCAAAGCTAGTTATGAAAACAAAATCGCCATTAATTCTAAAGACAATAAAAGCATTCTATAGCTATGTCAAGAATCTCAATGGCAACACTCAGATCTGCTCTGAGTTACAGCACAATGACACTAAATATACAGAGCCAACTGATATTGCCAACATCCTGGCAGATAAGTTCAGTGCTAACTTTACCACCATCTCACACCCTAAAGGCCCATCTCTATACTAGAAGAATGCAAAGTTCCTGTAGTCACAGTTGCACAGGTAACAATCTCACTCTCCAAAGCCAAGAACACAGCATCCATGGGACCTGACAAAATCCCAGGCTGCCTTCTACATGAACTACAGAATGAACTGGCACCCTGCCTAAGTATCATAGCCTCACCTCAGGCTTTGTGCCCAATGAATGGTGTACCACAACACTTATCCCACTTCACAAAGGAGGAGCCATGACTGACCCTGGGAACTCCCACCCCATTAGCCTGACGAGCCTGTTCTGCAAGGCCATGGAATGTATCATCATGGAACTCATAAACAAAGACACTGGAGCTCTCCAAACTCTGGACCCCACACAGTTCAGGTTTGTAAAAGGCAGATCATGTCTCCTAAACCTGATAGACTTCTGTGAAGCAGTCACCAAAGCCATAGGTGAGGGTAAGGTGGTTCACACAGCCTATCTAGATCTTGCCAAGGCATTCAACACCATCCCCCACTCTGGAATTATAGATAAACTCACTAAATTAGGTATAAATCCCTATGTCACAAGATGGGTTGCCAACTGGCTTACTGACAGAACCCACACTGTGAAAGTAGCAGCCTCCAAATCAGACTTCAGACCAGTGACAAGTGGAGTACCACACGGTTCAGTCATGGGTCCTCTCCTGTTTGGTATCTACTTCTCTGATGTACAGGCTAACAAAGAAGGTCTTTGGCTAACTAAGTTCACAGATGACTGCAAACTAGGAGCCATAATTGAAACTCATAGCGATGTGGAGATCCTACAAAAGAGCCTAACTGAGACAGATGCCTGATGTCAAATTCATGGTCTCAAGCTCAATGCCAAAAAGTGTATTTTCATCCCCTTTGATAAAAACTCTGTACCCATGAACTACTACATAGGCGGTAGTCTACTTAACATTGAAAGTGTGATAAGAGACCTTGGGACACAGGTGGACAGAAGTCTCTCCTTTGATAATCACATCGCCACAGTGGTAAGGAAATCCTTCTACATGGCACACCTCATCACAAAAGGTTTCTCATCCAAAAAAAAGCGGTCATTGTTCCCCTCCACTCATCACTCATTAGACCCATTATAGAGTACAATGCCACTTTCGATATGTACCTCACAAGACATCTACAACAACTAGAAAGGCAGCAGAAATACCTCACAAAGAGGATTACTAGCCTCAAACAGATGCCCTACGCACATCATCTCAAAAAACTCCCAGCTTTACTCCATCGCATATCACCTACTCAGAGGCGATCTCTGCCTAACATACAGAGTTATGTCAAACCCAGAGTTGTTGGACATGCTCCACTTAAAGAAATCCCAATCCAACCAAGCTACATGTTCTAGGGACCTAAACCTTGTCACTACAATAAACAGAACAGGCTGGAGGGATAGATTCCTGTCCCAGAGACTTCCCATACTCTGAAACAGACTACCTCTCTATGTCAAACAGAGCTCCTCATTAGCACTCTTCAAGAAAAATCTTGATGATTGGATGGATAATAGGAAATACACCCCGGGGATCACTTCTGTGGCTCTGCTTGATAGGGGCACAGGAAAATATTTTTTTTGGGTGGCGAAAGCCAGGATACCTTTTTGGCTAGGCTTGTATAGGCCCTATGGCCAGTAGCCTAGTACCTACCTATGAACCTATGTATTTAGGCACAGGAACTGTGACTTCAGCAGACCAGACACATGCTCTATAACATTTGTAATTTGAGCATGTGCCTCATTATGGTGTTATTCCATGGGTGTGGGTGCATTTCTAATGGGTGTCATCAGTCACATTTCCAGTGCATAGCTTGCATTCCTCAGTAGATGACCCTGTGGGATATCCCTCCTTGCAGACATCTGGTACAGGTAGGAGGTGTGCCATTTATGTGAGTCATGGTAACTGTCAGGCTTGCCAATGTTCATGCCCAAGATGATTCCCTTACCATTACACATGATTTGGTGGTTGATAGAGTTGTAGCCCTTTCTGTTAATGTAGAGCCTATCCTGTTCCCCAGGTGGTCCCTTCATTTCTACATGAGTGCAATCTATGGCACCCAGTACTGCAGGGTGGTACACTGCCCAGTAGAACTGTTGCATATTTCTGGCCATCTCCTCAGAACTATGGGGAAAATATATGTGTTCATTGGCATATTGGAGCATAGCATCCAGGAATTGGTGGAGGATCCAAGATTCTGATGACTCTGACAGCCCAGCATGTCCCTGTTGGTCTCTGAAAGGTACATGTAGCTAATATTCTAAGGGCTACACATACCTTCATTTCCACTGGGATGGGTTGCCCTCAGTTGGCTGTGGCTCTAAGTTGAGGGCAGCAAAGGTTACAGAGTTCCTATGTTGTGTCCCTGCCCACCATGTAGTGCTCTACAATTTCCATGTCATGCAGGTTGTGATAAGTTAAAAATAGCCTGAATACTCTTCTCCTTCTTGGCATAGTCCTATTGGTAGCAGCAGCAGCAGCATTGTCTGCAGCCTCTTGCATATACAAGTGGTTAGAAGCAGCAGCAGCCCATAAAATGGTGTCTGTGTTGACATTCCATGTCTGTACTCCTAAGG
Source organism: Protopterus annectens (assembly GCF_019279795.1). Lineage (NCBI taxonomy): Eukaryota > Metazoa > Chordata > Ceratodontiformes > Protopteridae > Protopterus > Protopterus annectens. The sequence goes on from NC_056740.1 coordinate 38,756,683, forward strand.
TTTTGACATCTGCAGTAAAAAACAGCATGGAGTCTACATGGATGCTTTATAGCTTGTTGAATAGCCCCACTGTGCTGGATTGGTTAATTAGCATGCAATTCAGCTGCTTATGCTGTAATTTATATGTACAAAACAAAGCCAGATGCAATCCACTAATAATCTGCACCATTATAAAAAGGCAAATGTATAGCTGGCCAAACTGATGGCGAGGAGAGCTGTATATGTTTGGAATACTGCAAAAATGCTTTTTCTTCACGATATATATGTACAGATGAGTACTGAACTTCAGCAGATGTGCTCCCATTTTGTCACCTACATACTGCATGTGCTGGAATGCATTTAAGAATAGTGTGAAGACAAGGCTTTTACACTTTTATCTGTATGCATTAGTTGGAAGTGTACTGATGGCATGGACATGTTTGTCAAGCCATTTCAGAGGTATACACAATTGCCAATAGATCTAAATGGAATGCTGTGTGATGAATATGTAAAGATGTTTCAGGGACAGATCCTTTGATAGCACTTTTAGCATTTTAAAGATGTTTTGTTAGCAAAATGGGTCATCTGCCTGTTTTTTTTTTTTTTTTGGGGGCAAGCAAGAGTTACGGTTATGGCACAATCAAGAATGGAATGTTCTTTGCTGGGGGAAGGTAAGTTAGTGTTGTGCCACAAACAAGAATATGTTGCTCTTGTTAATCACCTTGTTTTGCATCCTGCCTGTTGTTACTATTTCACATCTGTAGACTGATGTTTCTCCAGTGGATAATACTTACTGGCTACCTTTTCTGTTTTAGCTGGAAAAAAGTTATTTTGTAGTTATGTGATACTTTTATGTATTATACTTCTGTTGTCTTGTAGTACACCTACAAGTATGTCACTCAGACGTGTCAATCCATGGAGACTCCCTTCACTGATGCTGAAAGCTAAGACATAGTCAGTGGGTTTCATCAACATGATGCTTTTATCTTGAAAAGGGGATGGGGAGATATGGCCAGTAGGATGTGAATATGGTAGCAGATTGTTCATGATGTCAGTGCTGTGGGTGGCCATAGGAGAACATATGAACAGGTGCACCACACGGGCCACTAACATGATAAAATCTGCAAGGACGTGAACAGCTGCAGTGGGCTATGACCAAATGGTTACCAGAACCACCACTAACCCCCAAATGAACAGTTCATGGCCAGTCTGAGAGATCCAGACAGCTCCCAGGAGAGTGCAGTACATCATGTCCTGGATGTGGGCACAACACCTTCTGAGACATCAAGCATGTTCCAGGAGGAGTTTCCAGGTAAGCTTTGATATCTCAACAATTGAATATTGTTGTATAGTAAAACAATTAAAATGAATAAGTTAATTCTGTATCGCATGTCTTTTTCTGTAGGGGGGATTGAAGATCACTAAAGTTATAAGCTTAGTTTGGAGTTGTCAGCCACAATCTTGTTCAAAGTACTGTTAATGCACATACACAGGGGTAAATATATTACCTCCTGTGTTACTGTTAATTGTGATGATGTTGCCCTTACCATCTGCAGAACACATACTGTGCTGTACTCCAGATGGTCCTGGAACAGGTTAAGAAAAGGTAAGCCAACTATTTTTATGTTAGTAGTGCTGAGCAATTTAAAGAAATGTTGAGGTTTGTGATGTTGATCTTGGACCTGTTGTGTGTATTGCTGTACTGTCTGTAATAATGGCAGCACTGCTAGTTTGTTAGTATATATTGCACTATAGTAGTGCAGGTATTAAGGTATTCCTGTGTTTCTTGCTTTTTATCACATGTGATCATGACAGTGGACATGTGGGCCCTGTGCCACCTGATGTTATTGTATCAGCAGACTCTGATGAGGATGGTGGCTAAAAAGGCACACTCGGGGGGTGCAGAGGTTGAATCTGACACAGAGGTTGACATCCAACCATCCCCTGCATTTTCATTGGATACAGCCACTAGGCCTACCCTATCCAGTCCAATGAGCCCACAGATATTGGACAGGCGGAAGGAGAGGACATTGATCAGGGAAGTGTGGCTTCTGTGGCTTTCGTGCCTGTTGAGTCTGTCTGCAGCCAAAGAGTGGGTACACACAGGAGGATTGATAGTTTTCCTTGGAGGGGGCCTGCTGTCCTTCCTCCACCTGGTGCAGATATCACTTCCTGTGCTACTCAACATATGTTTAGGGCCATCACAGAGGCACAGACATTGTCCCATAGGTGCTCTAGACAGATGTTCAGGGTTGTGGATGTGGCACACTCTTGCATGCATGACTGTGTCCACTGTGTGGATGTTTCACTGGATCAGTTGAATGACATGTTGGAATGAGTGTTGTCTTTGATGGACCAAGGCATGTCTGATATGGAATGAGCAGTGTCTGTGATAGAATGTCTGCTGGGAGGGGAACAGTATCCTCATGGACATAGGTCAGCGACATCATCTGCTGTCAGCCAACATGGCCATGGGTGATCATGCTCCATAGTGGCAGTTGTTCCACTGCTCCATAGTGGCAGTTGTTCCGCAGCTCCATCAGTGAGTCTGCTGTCCACACTCAGACATCGCAGGCCATGGAGTTGTGGTCCAAAGTGTCCCTGTGAAGGGAACTCATCTGGCCACATCAGTCACATTTAGGTAGCGGCGAGGTATCAGACAGTGGGCATGGATGTGCCAGTGCTACTCCTGGCAGAGCCAGTTCTCATGGTCAGGGATGACAATGATGAACTGCCACCTCTACCATGCATGACTCACACCTGTCCAACAGCCCAAGATCTAGAGCTAGTACAGAGCTTGGCTGTGTTCATGCAGACACTCACACACCAATTTCACCTGCATGATCCCTACAGACACACACAGCAGTTACCCAGTTTGTCTCACTGGCCATTTGCTATTTTATCCCAATGTTTGCCTTATTCTCCTTCCTACTCACACATACTCACCGACCTTCTGTGTCAGCCTAGGCTTCCGGCCCCCCACCACATCACCCTGTTCAAGTGATGATAACTCTGTAATATCCCTGTTTTCAATCTTTTGGATTCAGGGATACAAAAGCTGTGTCTGATGCTCAGGGTGCATAGCTAACTTAGTGCATAGTATATCCGCATTTGTGTTGTTGAACTGGACATTGTACCTTGGACTTAACAGTTGATAGCATCAAAATTTCACAACATTATAGTGAATGCTCTTGTAAGGCTGTTGAAGTCAGAAACTGCAGTGTGTATTATTACTTTCTAACTTCTCTTTTTAATGCTCTTCCAGGACAGATGTATGGTGCACATCATAATTCACGCCATCATAATCAGATCTTAGGATTGTATGACAGCACTGTAATCAAACCACATCAGAACAGTAATACAGTGTAATCCTCTCTTTTGCATGTACCTCAATTGAGTTTCAGACTTCATACCCTTCAGAAAATGCATGCTAATGCAAAACCTGTTATTCTATCAACTTTCTAACTTTATAAGAGCATTATTTAAAAAGTGTCCCTATTTTTAGGCCTCTGCCCCCATTATTTTTGCCTTTGTTCAGATCTCTTGCTCTAAGAGGTTAAGAGGTATGGCACCTCTACTTTCTGTCATTTGTTCCCACATTATTTATGGCTTTTGTCCATATTTCTTGCTCTTAGAGTATGAGATATTTATGTACAGCCCTAAACCTGGTGATCATTGTGGCATTCTGCGCAAACTCACTGACCATATGTGCTCTCCTTTACATGGAATTGATAGCCGTGTTCACTTGCAAGGTTTTGCGGCCAGCAATATTGTTGTGAGCTGTAAAACCTAACTTAGGTGTGCTGCGCCTCATTAATATGCATTGTACACTGCTGTATGCTGAGCACTGTCACTGTAACATGTAAGCTCTGTATGGGCTCTGCGCTAAGCCTACATGGAGTTTACGTAATCCACATGTATATGTTTTTAAGAGAATATAGGTTCATAGGTTGGTACTAGGCTATCGGCCCTAGGGCCTATACAAATCTAGCCATAACAATTCCATGACTATTTCTTCCCACAATATTTACTTAACTTGATTAATATTGTTTTTTGTATGGCAGCTGTTTAGGTATTTTAATTGCTTTTAAGGTACTTAAAGGAAGTTAATGGTACGATTAAATGACTATAATGATGCCTTGCTTTGGTAAGACGGAAGTGCTAAGTTTATTTCTAATTAAAGTTTGAACTAAACTGAATATATCATTTTCCATCTGTTTATTTTCCAGTTCTCATACTTTCAGTTGTGTTCACTTAGTTGATCACTTGGTGGAGTGCTCTGGTTACTAGTTAATAAAATGTACAACCAAGACTTAGACACAAAGGAGTCATACAAAACATTCCGAAACAGTTTGAAACACATCTGGATTTTAAACTTTACAATATTCTAAAACAATAAGTGAGATGGTCACTGAAAAAACAATCAGTAAAAACAAAATGAAAACTCCAGCAAAGCAAGAAACTCCACTAAGTAACCCCCGAACCTTCTTGTATCAGAGGCACATGGGATATATGCAAATGACCCTTATGAACATCAGATGTTTCAGCTAATTGGCGATTCTGAATGCCCATGACTTGTTTCATCATTTTAATGGACAATTTCAGGCCAATAAAGCCAAACCCCACTAGCTGTGGATATGCATATTTCAGCCTTGTTATGACCTCATCAGCACAGCAGAAGCAGAGTGTTTGACTATCCTAAGAAACACAGGGCTGTTATACCCACCTGATGACCATTATCATTAGGGTCACTGCAAAAATATCCCAAACAACAAACTAAAACAATAAGTGAGACGGTCACTGAAAAAACAATCAGTAAAAACAAAATGAAAACTCCAGCAAAGCTAGAAACTCCACTGAGTGACCCCCGAAACCTCTTGTATCAGAGGCACATGGGATATATGCAAATGACCCTTATGAACATCAGATGTTTCAGCTAATTGGCGATTCTGAATGCCCATGACTTGTTTCATCGTTTTAATGGACAATTTCAGGCCAATAAAGCCAAACCCCACTAGCTGTGGATATGCATATTTCAGCCTTGTTATGACCTCATCAGCACAGCAGAAGCAGAGTGTTTGACTATCCTAAGAAACACAGGGCTGTTATACCCACCTGATGACCATTATCATTAGGGTCACTGCAAAAATATCCCAAACAACAAACTAAAACAATAAGTAAGATGGTCACTGAAAAAACAATCAGTAAAAACAAAATGAAAACTCCAGCAAAGCTAGAACCTTCACTAAGTGACCTCCCAAACCTCTTGTATCAGAGGCACATGAAATCCAGGGAAGTGTGTTATTCCATAAAATTCCTGCATTACTCTTGCTCTCTCCCCTGGTGTGCATTGCAAGCAGATATCATCCCTTGCATGTTGTAGAATTACATTTAGAAACTGATTATTCTAGAAGGTAAGACCTGTGCCACCACTAATATATTCCCTGTGGGTCCCCAGAAATACTTTAGCTAATATATATATATATATATATATATATATATATATATATATATATATATATATATATATATATGTTCTGGAGGTTTTGCTCACGTGTAATTATTATTGGGTGAGGTTAGCACACATAAATATCATCAATCTGAGATTGGAATATGGCTTTCCACTGATAGACTAATGCCATTAATACAGTTGATTGTCTCCATTCTGACGTCATAAGGTCACCTAACTAGTAGCATACCTTAAGTTGTATTAAAACTTGAATAATGACTGTATCAATATGTATGGCAATTAAAATAAATGTTCTTGTATAAATACAGGTCATGGTGTATAAAATTATAGCACTCTTTGATATTGGTTCCAGCTATCCATGATAGAATGGATCTTGCCCTTGTTAGCCTCTAGGTTGTCTTAAATTGGCTCCATAGTGAAATGTTAGGACTTGTAATGATGAGTCCCGAAAGGTCAAAAAGGCTAAAAGTACAGGAAAAGAGTGAATATTAAACATAACTTTTTTTTCCTTAAAACTTTTTTTTTTTTTTTTGCAAAGGAGCAAGGCACTCTGCACCCCTTTTATATTGGAAGCAAGCCCCTATACCCACTGAACTTATATATAACATATATACCAAATCCAAGATCACCATAACTCAGAAAAAAGGAAATATTCCAATAAATGGCAATATCAGGCTTATTAGCCACTCGGTCTCTACATTACATTACACTCGTAATTCCAAGTCCTGTTATTTCATGTGATTGCACTCAAATAGCATCATAGCAGATTTGCTTATTTCATTGTAAGTTTTTTTTTTTCACTTAGACATCCACTCACTTTATGAAAATTAGCCTGTTATAACTGCTGAACTTGGTCTTACTCTGTGAATGTAATTAAAATTGGATCATCTGCATATAATGTCGAGAGTCCCATATGATTGCATACAATATCATAGATATATTTATAAAATATTATGGTAGCTATTATTCTATCCTAAGGCATTCCTGATTTAACAATAGTGATTTCAATGATAGTTCCAGTGTAACTACCTAAAATGAACAGTTCTGTAGATAGTGCACTATTACCCTATGTGGACTTTCCCTTGGCCAAAACCCTTGATCTTAGCCAACAGTGGGGAATGGTTGGTAGTCTCTAAAGCTTTTACAGGTCCATGATGATAGGTACAGCAATCATTCCCTTTCTCCATACTGGAGGAGATAGCATTTGTATGGTAGTGAGATTGTTAACTTTGTATGTAAATCCATGCCGAGGCTATTTCAAATATCTATATTTCAAATCATAGTCCAGTAGCTGATCATATACTACCTGTATGTAATGTACAGTCATCAATGGTCATGGAATTGACATAGTTTACAGAAATTCCTTAAAACTTCACCCAGGAAGTACTTTCTTAACAAAACAAAGTTACTTTAGGAAGTCTTGACTTAAGACAGTGGTACATATTTATTTGGCTACTTTGAGCATTTTGCAACTGGTTGTTGCCCTGCAATATCCTGTGGCCAGTACAGATATAAATTAATTGATAAAGAAATATCAGTGTGTAGAAACACCATAGGTAGGAGTTATAAAGATAGGCAACTGCATCAAATCAGTTTGCGGAACATGTTATTCAGTGCAAATCATAAGCATTTCTCATTCAGTAATGCAAAGCACACATTGCAGTAAGTGATTTACACCAAATACCACTTTATCATTACAATTTTGCTGAACCAAGAAGGTGTTTCCTTGGTTCTCACTTGAAATGGAATCCTGACAAACCCACTATATGCTCCAGGTTCATAGGTTCATAGGTGTGTACTAGGCTAATGGCCAGGGAGCCTTTACAAGCCTAGCCCATAGTCTTACCCTGGCATTGTGCCACCCGACCTTAGTTCTTAGTGTCTTTGTCGAGCAGAGCCACTGGAGTGCTCCCCAGGGTGAATTTTATATTTTCCATCCACTCATAAAGATTTCTTTTGAAGAGGACCAGTGAGGTGCCCTGCTTGACATGTAAGGGAAGTCTATTCCATAGCATGGGCAGTCTCTGGGTTATGAACCTGTCCCACCAGCATGTTTTGTTGATTGTGGTAATGAGGTTGAGGTCTCTGGAGTGTGTGGATTGGAGACATGGGTCAGACATGGCTTTGTAAGTCAAGCAGAAATTGCCTCTAAGTAGGTGATATGAGACAAAGAATAGCTGGATTTTTTTTGAGTCTGTCCATATAGAACAAGTGTTTAAGGCCTAGGATCCTCTTTGTGAGGTACTTTTGTGACCTCTCCAGTTGTTGCAGGTGTCTAGTGAGGTACATGTCAAATTGGTCATTGTACTCGATGACTGGCCTAATGAAGGAAGAGTAGAGGGAGACAATGAACTCTTTCTTCCTGGATGCAAAACCCTTGGCAATGAGATGTGCCACATAGAAGGAGTTTCTGACCACAGTGGCAATGTGGTGATCAAAAGAGAGGTTGCTGTCAACCTGTGTTCCCAAATCTCTTGTAACACCTTCTGTGTTCAGTGGACTACCATCAATGTGGTAATTCAAGGGAACCGAGTTTTCCCAAGGGGGATGATACATTTTTTGGCATTGAGCTTAAGACCATGGTTCTGACACCAGTTGGTGGTGTCATTGAGGCTTTTATGTAGATTGTCAGTATCACTTGGGGAGTTAATAATAGCTTCCAACTTGCAATCGTCTGCAAACGTTGTCAGTCAAAGTCCCCTCTTGTTGGCCTGGACTTCAGAGAAGTAGGAGAGGACACAGGACCGAAACCTGTGGGACTCCACTCGTGACTGGTCAGCAGTCTGACTTGGAGTCAGCTACTCTCACACTGTAGGTTCTGTGATCCAGTTTGCAACCCACCTAGTGATATAGGGGTTGATGCCTAGCTTAGTGAGTTTTTCTATGATTCCTGGGTGGGGAATGTTATCAAAGGCCTTGGCCAGATCAAGGTAGGCTGTATGAACCACCTTGCCTTCATCCACAGCTCTGGTGACTGACTCAAAGAAGTCTACCAAGTTGAGCAGGCATGATCTATCCTTTACAAAACCAAACTGTATAGGATCCAGAGTTTGGAGATTCCCTATATCCTTGTTTATTAGGTCCATGATGATGCATTCCACAGCTTTGCATATCAGACTCATCAGGCTACTTGGGCGATAATTCCCAGGGTCTGTAGTCACTTCTCCTTTGTTGAGAGGGATGACTGTAGCAGTGCGCCATTTGGTAGGGACAAACCCTGAGGTGAGGCTATGACTGAACAGGGAACACAGGTGAGGTGCCAGTTCACTCTGTAGTTCATGTAGAACATAGCCAGTGATATTGTCAGGTCCCATAGAAGCTGCATTCTTGGCCTTGGACAGTGCTGTTTTAACCTGTGCAGCAGTAATACTGGTTGTGTGGCAATCTACTGGTATTGTGAGTGGCCCACTGTGAGGGGAGAGAGGGGTAAAGTTAGCACTGAATCTTTTGGCCAGTGTATTGGCAATATCTGTTATAGGAGGTACCATTGTGCAGTAGCTCTGAGTAAATCTGGCTATTGCCATAGAGATTCTTTACATAACTGAAGAAGACCTTGTGGCTGTCTTTACTATCTGCTGCAATTCTGTTTTCATAGCTAGCTTTAGAGAATTTGATGAGGGATATCAACCTTTTGTTGAGGCTGATAAAGGAGTTTTTCCAGTCTTGGGACTTCACCTTATTCTGCATCAGTTTCCTTCTTCTGTTGTAGAGTTTGTTTATGGCAGGGACCACCAGATTGGCTTCCTTTTTTGGGGAAGCATCTTGGTTCTATTGGGTATGGCAAGATCCATGCATTTGTGTGCGTGTTCGTACATTGCATTGCTGTATGATTCGGTGGTCATGCAACTATTCTCCATTTGCATGGGTGCCGTGAGGTTAGCCACCTCTGTTTTTAGGAGCCCAAAGTTAGCTTTGGAGATGTTTTTCACGGTGGTTACCTTTGGGGGGGGGGTGGTAGTGATGTGGCTTTCCAAGGTGATTAGTTTGTTGGATCTAATCAGGGAGGAGTTGACTACTGGTGTAGAGCAATGGTCGCCCATGTTAGTAATGACCAGGTCAAGGATTTTGGTACCTCTAGTGGGGGTAAGAATGAGCTGGTACATAACATTGGAATTAAGGAATTCCAGAAAGCATTGGGTAAGTGTATTGGTACATGAGTAGTTTTGAGAGTTAATGGAGGGGTAGTTGAAGTCGCCCAGTATGAGAGTGTTAGGTTGGACCCCAATATTCTCCAGGGTGCTTATGAACTTGAAGTGTGTGTCTTAGGACACGGTTGGGGGCCTATAGCAGGCTACAACCTGAATCGCTGTCTTACCCAATGTTAGCTGCACCTGAAGTATCTCAGATGCGTTATACTGGGCTACCAGTCTGGAGGTGTGTGCATCCTTTATGAATATGGAAACACCACCGCATTTGAAGCTTCGGTCCAAGTTCTGGGGCCAAGACGTGTGGAATGAGTTATAGCCTAGTAGTGCAGGCGTACTTTCTGCTGCCTTGAACCAGGTCTCTGTTACAGCACAAATGTCAATATTCTCCATTTTAAGGAGTGCTTCAAGTGAGTGCATTTTGAGATTTAGACTTCTAGCATTGAGCAGTATGACTCTCAAATTGCATTTGTTTATAACTGTTGGAACACGACCTAAAAAGGCACTATAGGGATGGCAAGAACCTTGGCCAGTATCCAGAAGCCCAGGGGGGACAGCTGCAGGCCATCTCTGGCAAAGCATCGAGATCTGTCAATCATCTCATCCCAGGCAGTCAGATACTGGATTCCCTTAGAATGACTCTAGAAATTAGCCAATTGTTGAAATCAATCATTTTCTGGTTGTACTGTGGTATCATTCTGCATGATGATAGGATGCTGCTTAGGTCTAGAGTCATACCCACCTGGGCTACATAATCCAAGAGCTCCTCCATGTCTCTTTTCATGTAGTCCAGGGAGCTACATCTCAGGTCATTCGCACCCACGTGTACAATGACAGAGTCATATTTGTACCTGTTGTTGAGGGACCTGAGTGAGTGTGTTATGTGGCAGATCCTGGTGCCTGGCGGGCAGCTGACTGTTACTTTCTTCATATTCAACCTAGTAAGTGGGACATCAGTGTACCTCACAAATGAGTCACCTAGGACTAGTGTGTTGGGCATGCTGTTTTGCCTTAGCGGTTTTGGTTGAGTGGCACACTGTTTAGGAGAGTTATGTGTCTCGTGATTAATGTTGTGTTGTGTTTGTCAGGTGTTTCTGCTTTGGAGGTCTCTGCTGTTTGGGTAGATTTTTATTGAAAGCCTTCGTGAAGGTGGCTGTGTGGTTTGTGTTTCTATTTGAAGGCAGTGCTGGCATGTGTTCTGGAGGGCTATGTGTTCCATGTGGTATGGTGCAAATGTTGACCTTCTCCTCTTGACCAGCTACTCCAGTCTTGGCTGGAGAGTGCATGGGTTCCAATTTGGATATATAAATGCATCTCTCACAAGTCTGAGTGTTGGGAGGTAAGATGAGAGGGTTGTCAGTGTACATGAGGCAGTTGCTACTTTGCCTTAGGATGCCCAAGTTCACCAGGTTAATAGGAGAAAGCACAGGGAACTGACCTTTAGACATGCATGGAGGGGTGGGCATTAATAAATATTGGAGTGGTTTCCTTGTAGAACACGTAGTGCTGGTAGCACTTTTGTGTGCTACAATAATTGCTACAAGAAGTCTGGTAAAGTACTAAACTAATAAGCTAGTAAAAGTGCAGGAGGGGAGAATACTAGCAGATGTAAGGGAAAAATTGAAGAGCAGACCTTGGCACCACTCAGAAGCTTACAAATAGTCCTGGATACAGCAACTCTGTATCTGGACTAGATTAGTTACAGGAAAGGTGAGAAACAAGTGCAGATGTGGACTTTTAAATAAGAAACTTGAAAGAGATGGAAAAAACTGCCCAAACAGCCAATATGCTACAATTTCTAGGCCAGAAACCACTCCTCCTGTGGTAGATAGGCTACCTAGTGCTTACCAGTCTCACGGATAAGATAGAAGGCTTCCCTCCAACAAAGTAAGGCTTGGAGGGCTCAGAAGCTTATAAACAGTCCTGGATACAGCAAATTTGTACCTGGACTAGACTAGTTACAGGCAAGGTGGGAAACAAACACAAACATGGGCTGTTAAACCAGAGAGTATAAAGAGATGGAAAAACTGCCCAAATGGTAAATAAACTACAATTTCCAGGCCAGAAACCACTCCTCTACCTAGTACTTACCACTCCCACTGATGAGCTAGGAGGCTTCCCTCCAACACAGAAAGTCTTGGGGTGCTCAGAAGCTTACAAATAGTCCTGGTTATAGCAAATCTGTACCTGGACTGGACTAGTTAGGGGAAAGGCAGGAAACAATCGCAAACATGGGCTTTTAAACTAGAAAGTTGAAAAAGATGGAAAAACTGTCCAAATGGCCAATAACTACAATTTCTGGGCCAGAAACTACTGCTCGTGTGATAGATAGACTACCTAGTGCTTACCACTCCCACTGAGAAGCTAGACTTCCCTCCAACACAGAAGGGCTTGAGGGGCTCAGAAGCTTACCAGCAGTTCTGGATACAGCAAATCTGTATCTGGACTAGACTAGTTACAGGAAAGATTGGAAACAAGAGAAAATGCGGGCTTTTAAACGAGAAAGTTGAAATAGATGGAAAAACTGCTCAGATGGTCAATAAACTACAATGTATGGGCCAAAAGTAACTCCTCTTGTGGTAGATAGGCTACCTAGTGCTTACCACTCCCACTGATAAGATAGAAGGCTTCCCTCCAACACAAAAAGGCTTGGGGGGCTCAAAAGCTTACCAACAGTCATGGATACAGCAAATCTTTATCTGGACTAGACTAGTTACAGGAAAGGCAGGAAACAAGCTTAGATTTTTTTCCAGAAAGCAGCTAAAACAGCACTAAAAATAATTTAAGTGCAGTGCAAGCTAGCACACTTGAGTGTTTATCAATATTAAAGCAAATACCATTTTAAATAAATGCACTTTATTTGAAATGCATTCTGAACTAAATTAAATTGTTGTTTTATTCAACTCTGAACAGTTAAGAAGTGCCAACATAACTGAGTACAATGCCCCTTTTGGGATGTACCTTACCAGACACCTGCAGCAACTGGAAATACCCTAAAAGTACCTCACCAAGAGGATCAAAGGGCTCAAACAGATGCCATATGCTGCCTGGTTAAAAAAACTCCAGCTCTACTCAGTGGCATACCGCCTGCTCAGAGGCGATCTGTGCCTGATGTATAAAGCCATATCCAACCTGGAATTAATGGACATGCTGCACCTCAGAAAATCCAAATCCCATTGAGCTACGCACTCGAGAGACTTGAACCTCAGCACTGAAATAAATAGGACATGCTGGAGGGACAGATTCATAACCCAGAGGCTCCCTTCACTCTGGAATAAAATCCCAGTCCAGGTTAGGCAGAGCCCCTCATTGACTCTCTTCAAGAGGAATCTTGATGAGTGGATGGGAGATCATACCCCGGGTATCACTTCTGTGTCACTGTTAGACAGAGGCACAGTATACTAACCTCGAAAAAGGGCATAGCAAAATTAATTTAAAATGGGTGGCATAAGCCAAACACACTCTGGCTAGGCTTATAAATGCCCTAGGGAAGATAGCCTAGTATGAACCTATGAACCTATGAACAAATATACTTATCAGCTGAAAAGCACACTCAGCACTCAGAACACAAGGAGATTTTTTTCCGTTACTAAAGTGTAAGGGGAGGAAGTAGGAGCAGATGATAATTCAAGGTTAAGAACCTAAGTGGGTTGGTCTTCACAAATGTTCTCTCTGTATTAGGTAGAATGAACACTAGACTGGGAGGAGTGTCCCAGATAAAATTTACAGTAGGGTTGGGCAACTGCAAAGCCATCAACTATAACAAACACCACAGGAATAGGGTAGGTGGGAGGGAGAAAACCAGTTTCAAAAGAGATCAGAAACAAAAAACAATGCAGCAAATATAAAAAATACTTCAGTCAGTAAATATATAAAATAAATCACTCAGGCAAAAAATTAAGACAATGCAGAACTCTGAAAATTTAAAGTGCAAAGAATGACACTATTTCCAGATTGTTTGAGAGCACTCTTCAGTTAGAACACAAGGAGTTTCTAATAATGTATGCAATAAATAATCACCCCTTGCAAGTCTTGAACTCAGGACACTGCACACCATAGCCACAGGTATTTACCACTAAGCCAAGAAATCTGGCCATGATGGAACATTCTCTACTTTTTATTCAAAATACTTCCTGCTATCTGACTGACTGGCATGGGTGATGCTGACCAAATTATTTCTTAAGTATTTGATTGTTCCTTTATATGATTTCTATGCCATATGATTGCAAACTAATTAGATACTAGTAAAGTATGTTTCCTGATAGGAAAACAAAAAAAATGACATTGTTCAGCTTGTATATAGAGGGCCTCAGTCAAACAATCATCATACAGAATCTGAATACTCCCATAAATGGTTTATATTTTCTCCATCCCTATGATTAAAGCTCACTTCAGGGATCGATCGTTTTTATTACGCTCTTGTGCCTGTGGTGAAACTAAAACCCTTTTACCAACTCTTTCTCCCTTCTTATGAATACTTTATGAATTCATATATATGATGCAAATTAATTTCATAAAGGCACTACATGACATGGAATTTTGGCCAAAAACCTGAAGAAGCACTTTTTTGAAAATGGGGTCATTGCAAAGTTAGTCATCTCCTTAAGCCAATGAATTTTGACTTATAGTCAGTGTTCAGTGTAATTTGCATAATCATTTGCCATGATTATATCCTGAAACAAATAACCTCTCCTCCATCACAACATATAATTCTTTTAAAGATTCCATTTTTTAAAGACTGTCATTTGATCAATTCTCCTAATTTTAATGGTATCATATTCCATAATCTACCTCCCCTAAAATAAAAAATAACGTTGTAAAACTTTAGTTAGAAGTGGCAATTTAATATACAAACATTGATCCTAGTCTCGACCTAATGACTGCTTTAATTATCCCAATATTTGCATCATAATTTTTACCCTGTGAAAATTTACGAATTGCAAATAACTTGCTAATATGTACTTGGCAAAATACAAAGACAATTCCTTCAACCTTCTGTTATATGACATAACTCTTAATCTTTTAATTTATCTAGTAAAATGTTTTTGAATCCTTTCCATCTTTCAAGTTGTCTATAATTACACATACAAACTGGAACAAAATATTCCATGATCTGTCTTATTATAGTCTTATACCTATAGGGAACAATACTTTGCCCTACTCACTATAGTTCTCAATATATTCTTGAGCTCATAATAACATATTTTGATAATCTCCAAAAGATGTCCTTCAAAATTTACATCTTTTTCTTGTTATACCCAAGTCTTGTACATTGTCAACCACATCTATTTGACAATTATTTGTGACATTTGGCTAATTTATTACCATCTCCAAAATGCATCATCCATATATTTTAATATTAAATTTTATACAGTTGGAAACAAGACCATATAATATTAATTTATACATGTTACCATTGATGCAATCTGCATATTTACATAACCATGTTTTATCTGAATCTGGGAAACTAAAAATTCCAAAAAGAATCGATCTTAACACAAACCCCTGAGGGACACCATTACTAAGATTTTTTTTTTACCTTAGATAAAGATTCACCAATTTACATCCTACATAATATATTACTCAACCAGTTTTTAATCCATCTCACTACATAATGATTAATGCTATACTCCATTAATAATGAAACAATTTTATAACAAGGTATGGAATCAAAGGCCTTAGCCATATCAACATAGACCACAGCAACTGATTTACCCATATCTAAACATTCTATAAGTGACTGATAAAAATAAAGTAAATTAATTAAACAAGTGCAACCCTGAACAAAACCATGTTGGCAATAATCCTTTTTATTATATAACGATTTTACACAAGGCACTAGTAAAACTAATTGGTCTAAGATTCACAATAATAATTAAATTACCTCCATTGGGTACAGGGACAGCCAAAGCTTCCTTCCAAAATCCTGGTATACCCCCAACTCTTAACGATGTTTGAAAAAGATACTAAAGATAGGGTAGTTTACACCCAACAATATATTTCAAAAAACATCCATTATCAGGACCTTCTACTGTCTGATATACTAGTTTAAATTTGTCAAAATTATTGACTTTGGGGCAGTCCTCCCTTAAATCAAACACAGTATTATCACAATCATACTTATTATCTAAGATATCAACAATATTTCTAAACATGTCGGCCAACATTCTATTATCAGTAATTAATTTCTCATTTACCATAATGCTACAATTTATGCTCTCATCCTTAATACATATTAGCTCTCTAAAAGAATTCTTTTATTATTGACTGTATAAAATTCCAGTCTCATTTCATGATTTCTTCCAGTTATTTTAAGACTTCTTCTAAAATTATGCTTAGCCTTTAAATATCTTTCTTTATTTTTAGTATTTGGTTATCTCCTCAACTTTCACAAAATTTTTAATCTTTTACAAAATGTATCAATTCCTCTGTTCCACCATGAGGGGGCAGGGTCATTAGTAATTTCTAATTATAACAATAGACAGGGATATATAGATTTCAGACCACTGTATCAGAGGCAGAAGACGTTTTTCCACAAAAAAAAAACACATTTGCCCCTGAATCCCATGCTCAGCGCAATTAAGACACCAGCATAAACAGTGCAACTTGATTTTGTTGCAAATAAATTGATAATAATCTAAACATTCATCCACCAAGTACAGGCAGTATGGCATATTGCCCACATATGTATCCTAGACAAATAGGAAACACACTTATTGTTAACTTACACAACATAAAATACAAGCAGAAAGCTCACCTCAATAACCTATACAAACAGTGTTATGATGATGTTTACTAAATATTAAGCAAACCCGTCCACAAGCAGTGTAGGTCATCACTTACTGTGTAAAAAAATTCTGGAAGGAAGGGAAAGGAAGGACTTTCTTTCTATTCAGAAGGGAGGATCTCTTCCCACCCATAATAGATAACCAGCAGTGTATCAATGTAGTAAGGAGATGGGGTGGGTGAGCAAACTCCTAACCTCAGTGCCAAAGAGGTTAAAACTGCCTTAACCTACCAGTATATACATCACTATCCACCACCCTCTTAACTTTCTCTAAACAAATTCCTACCCTAGGACCTATCATTTACCTGATTTCTAATCCTAAACTTATCAGCCCCCACCCACTAATTATGAGAGAAATATCCCATGGCAAGAGTTCAGGGAAAAAAGAGTTTGCCTGGCAAATTTCATTTCTTAAATTTGTTCCAATTTTTCTTCCTGTGATCATGATGACAATCTTTCTGTTTCATTTCTCAAACCATTTTACTGCACCACACACAAAGAGCTGAGAGTGCCTCCACTCATTTCTTCCTCATTGTGAGTGCTTGATAAAAGAGTCTTTGTGGTGGCAGGGGACATCGTGATGTAGCTACAATAGTAATTTGCAATTATGCCCTTAATATATACTTTGCTGCAGTTACTTAATTTGACTTCTATATATCTCTCCCAAGCATATGCACTTCTGTGCATTACCAGTTTTATATGTAATGTCCACTGACTGGAGGGCATGCTTCTGCTGTGACCCTTCTGCAGCCAGCGAACCATTGTGACACTACACACTACCAAAATATTTATTCTGTTGGATCATAGTATAGTGATGAACCTTGCTTCATATATTATCTGGATGATTTTTCTAGAAAACAGGTTGACAAGGTCACAGTTATGTCTTTATCCTCTACACCATGTAGCTGGCTCATAATTCATAATTTTAATCAAAGAAACTCTTGATCAACTAGATTTGTAAAAAGTCCATTTTATTGTTCTACTTTTATAAATAAGTCTGGAGCCTTTACTAGACTGACATGGCTAGTATGCATATCTACTTTG
>NC_056740.1:38776607-38810477 GCF_019279795.1 Protopterus annectens
GCCCATAAAATAAAAATAAATCAATAAAATAAATAAATTCGTAATACATATTTTTAGAAATTTGCCCATAAATACTACAGACAACTATGGATATTTCTGTAATTCATTCACTCACCAAAAATACTTGCTTCAAAGCTCCAGTGCCATTTGTAATATATATCATCTTTGCAGTAAGCTCTGAGACAACTATGGTTATCTCAATAAGACATCCACTAATAAAATATGCATGCTTACACTTATGGATTCCAACAGAATCTATAAAATTTCTAATAAAAAATGAATGCAGTTGAATAGAAATCATACCCACATCACCACACCTAACATTTGCTAACAATGAGTTCCGGACTTGTGTGTGGAACACAAGTAATACACACACCTGAGGAAAGTGGGAGATGGAAAAGAAGATGTGGGGTATGGGTGAAGAAGAGGGACACACAAGACGGATGTTGGAATAGGAAAATCTAAAGGAAAGTCAGCGAAGCATGGTCATTCTTTTAAGACTAGAAGGAAAGGTAAATATAGGGAAAGAGGAAGAGAAGAACATCACAGCAGGCATACCCACAGATCAAATATCACACACAAAGGTTAGAAAAAAAAACAGTAAAGACTGATACGTTACACAACTAGCAAACTGCACAACATTCACAATGGAAAGTTGTCAAATAGGGTGGGGTGCATACCAGCCATGGTGAAATACAGAAAAATATATCTACCTATGCACTATCACATTGCAACATTTTGCAAATTGTGTGGCAGTCATGCCTGGATGTGTATGACCAATGAAATATGTGTGTTAGAGGGTAATAAATTAGGATCACACTACAAATTGGATCAGCAGTGCAAGTTTAAATCAAGCAACATCACAGATGTGCAAATGCTGGTCTAATAGTGCCTTTTTTAGGTAAGGCTCAAAGGACAAACCCACCTCCATAGACAACCCAAGGATAAAAAAACTAAAGGTAATGCTACTCAATGCCAGAAGTCTAAACCTCAAGATGCACACACCCGAGGCTCTCCTCAGTATGGAGAAAATTGATGTCTGTGCAGCAACAGAAACCTGGTTCAAGGATCCTGAGAGCACCCCAGCACTACCAGGTTATAACTCATACCATGCGTTTCGGCCCCAAAACTCGGACCAAAGCACAAAATGAGAAGGAGTATCTATATTCAGCAAAGATACCTACATCTCCAGGTTAGTGGCATGCACGGAGCATCGGAAACCATCCATGTGCAACTAACAGTGGGCAAAACTGCCTTTCAGCTTGTAGCCTGCTACAGAACACCCTCCCTATTACAGGAACCCCACTTGGCATTCCTGAGAACACTGGAGAATATGAAGGTCTCTTGACTTTCGACTTCAACTACCCAAGCATTGACTGGGAAAACTACTCAAGCCCAAACATCCTCGCCCAACAGTTCCTTGAATTTATAAACTCAAACGCAATGGAACCACTGGTCACCACTCCCACAGGAGGGAACAACATATTGGACCTGGTCATCACCAACATGGGGACTCTATGTTCCACACCAGAGGTAAACCCCTCATTGGTAAGATCAGACCATAAACAAATTTCCCCTGGACATCCATATCCCGTCCCCACCCCCAACCAAGGAAATCCCTGCAAAGAATTTCTCAAAAGCCATCTTTGCACTTCTCAAGACTGAGGTGGAATCCTTCAAAGCCCCTGGGCCAGAGGATAATACAGCCCAATCCGCAGAATCCTTTACAAATGCATTCTATGAGCACCTGCAGGAATGCATGGATCGTGCTATCCCAAATAAAACCAAGACTCACTCCTCCAAAAACAGGAGACCGGTCTGGTGGACCCCAGCCATTAATAAGCTATACAACAGATGGAGGAAGCTACTACATGACAGAGCAAAATCCCAAAAAGTGAAGGCATCTCTGATCAGTATTAACAAGAAACTTCGATCCCTCATAAAATCATCAAAGGCCAGCTTCGAAAAAAAAATTGCCTAGACACTAAAGATAATCACAAGGCCTTCTTTAGTTATGTCAGGAACATGGGCGGAAACTCCCAGATATGCTCTGAATTGTTGCATAATGGTACAAAATATACCGAACCTACAGACATAGCCAACATCCTGGCAGACAGATTCAGCACAAACCCCCAAAGGAGCAAATGCCTATCCCAACTGAATGTAACCTCCCTGACATCACAGATGCACAGGTGAAAGCTGCCCTCTCCAAAGCAAAAAACACAGCATCTATGGGACCAGACAATGTCCCAGGCTGTGTCTTACATGAGCTCCAAGAAGAAATGAACCCTCACATTAAGTCACTGTTCAAGCTTAGTCTTACTACAGGATATGTACCCAAAGAATGGCGTACAGCTACAGTGGTCCCACTCCACAAAGGTGGTGCCACAACGGACCCCGGAAACTATTGCCCCATAAGCCTGACTAGTCTGGTCTATAAAGCTATGGAGCGTATTATCATGGAACTAATAAACAAAGATATTGGGAGCCTCCAGATACTGGACACTACCCAATTTGGCTTTGTTAAGGGCAGATCTTTCCTCTTAAACCTAGTTGATTTCTTTGAAACAGTTGCCAAAGCCATAGATGAGGGCAAGGTAGTCCACACAGCCTACCTGGACCTCGCGAAAGCCTTTGACACAATACCCCACTCAGGCATCATAAATAAACTTACCAGCTTAAATATCAACCCCTATATCACAAGATGGGTTGCAAAATGGCTCAGAGATAGAACCCACATGGTCAGAATTGCAGGTGCCATGTCCGAATCCAAACCAGTTACAAGTGGCGTCCCACAGGGCTCAGTTCTGGGACCTCTCTTGTTCGGTATATACTTTGCTGAGGTTCAGGCTAACACGGGGGGATTATGACTGACAAAGTTCGCAGATGACTGCAAACTGGGGGCCATAATCGAATCTCCAGCTGACACAAGCATCCTCCAAAAGGGTCTCACAGAGGCGGCTGCTTGGTGCCAGAGCCACGGCCTCAAGCTAAATGCTAAAAAGTGCATAGTCATCCCCTTTGGGAAAAACAAGGTACCCACAAATTACCACATAGGTGGTAATCCATTAAGTACGGAAGAAGTAATTAGAGATTTGGGGACCAACGTAGATAGTAATCTCTCCTTTGATAATCACGTTGCCAAAGTGGTTAGAAAGACCTTCTATATAGCCCACCTTATCACGAAAGGGTTCGCGTCTAGCTCAAGAGAAGTCATTGTGCCCCTCTACTCATCACTCATCTGGCCCATAATTGAATACAATGCCCCTTTTGCGATGTACCTTACCCGACACATGCAGCAACTGGAGAGACCCCAAAAGTACATCACCAAGAGGATCATGGGCTACAAACAGATGTCCTATGCAGCTAGACTAAAGAAACTCCAGCTCTACTCAGTTGTTTACCTCCTACTCAGAGGCGATCTATGCCTGACGTACAAAGCCATGTCAAACCCAGAATTAATGGACATGTTCCACCTCAAAAAATCCAAGTCCCTTAGAGCTACACACTCCAGGGACCTAAACCTCAGCACAACAATAAATAGGACATGCTGGAGGGACAGATTCATTTCCCAGAGGCTCCCCTCACTCTGGTATAGAATCCCTATTCATGTTAGTCATAGCCCCTCGCTGACCCTCTTCAAGCAAAATCTGGATGCATGGATGGGAAATCGCAAATTCACCCCTGGGATCTCTTCTGTGTCCCTGCTAGACAGAGGCACAGTAAACTAATCTTAAAAGGGTACCTTCTGTGACCTACTCTACAGAGGCACAGTAGGCTAATCTGATAGGGAGGCGGAAGCCAAATACACTCTGGCTAGGCTTATAAATGCCCTAGGACAGATAGCCTAGTATCTACCTATAAACCTATGAACAATGCTAGATAACTCCAGCAGAGAACAGAACCAAACCTAAGACCATGCATATGAAAGGCTAACAACCAATCCCAGGGCCAAAATGAAGTACTGCAAAAAAAAAAAAGACTACTACATATGCAAGTAGGTGTGCACAAGCCAAACAACCCAAACAAACATATAATAGAATGGGTATATGCTACAAGTATATATCATATCAAAGGCAACACACATGTATAGATGAGCATGTATGACTGTCAGTGGCCTAAATGGACTGTAGATGAAATCAAGGTCAATACACACACACACACACACACACACACACACACACACACACACACACACACACACACACCAATGACATCTAAGCATATTTGCAAAACTATAACACTACAGCTTAATAAATATAGCAGGTTATGCATATTGATCTCAATAAAGTACACTGGTTAAGTATAATTAGAACAAGGACGTATTGCAAGCATTAACCAGTGACTTGTGTGCAGATGTCTTGCATCGTAAAATGGCCATACATTTAACACGTCCCCTATGTCAAAGTAATACATAGCAATTGTCAATGCCTACAGAAAAGGCAAACATATCTGCAAAATATAATAGGTAAATATGAAGGTGAAAGGGAGACGAACAATTTGGGATGACATCAGGGAAAAGCAGGGCAAGATAAGCTGACACACTGCAAATGGATGTGCTCAGAAGCAAAACGAAAATGCATTTAACCAAATAGAAAATGTATGTCACATGGGCAGAATGATTGCTGGTGTCCTCAGAACTGGCCACATATTAAACACACAAACACAACTATCTGCAATCATGTAACATCAAAATGCATAGGTAAGCAAGCTAAAACTTTCAGGTATATACACATATATTGTCATGCAAATATTGAATAAATAAACACAGGTGTATGTCACCCACCCCACTCATTACTTAGCAGAGGATACTCCTGCAGGCATCATTCCAGCACATCAGAGGTAAGTCAATGAATACTCACATGTCAAAGGTACAATTGTGTATCAATATGGATCCAACTATGTGTGCAGACATGTACAATCAGTTAATGTGCATAACTATTTGTGGAAGGTGTGAACTTATGTGAATAGGTAATGAATGTGGAAATTTAAGATGCAGCAAGTACAGTGTAATGTACTGTTAAAGAATAAATCATCTATAACACTGTGTATCGATTAATGCTTCATTGCTGTTTGATGCAGTCAGAAAAATGGAGGACTGTACGTAAACATTATGCACCTGAATATGATCCCACGTGGCATCAGTACTGCCAACCCATGGTACACAAATCCATAGCATGCCAGTGGGACATCATAACAACCATCATCTAAAACACATGGGGAATAACATGTCCTTCTATTGCAGGTACATGATTTGGCAATATGCAATTCCAAGCCATACTACAGTGTTAGTGATGCACTATGGACAACATATGTTGTCTGTCATTTTGCCCCAGTTTTGCAACACTAGCTGCAGGTTAACTGCACACTGCATGGACATCTGAAGGTGGTATGAACGTTTAATGTGTTAATGTGTATTATGCACACACTGAAACAGAACTAAATGTCACATGATAATAATGGGTCTACCTGAACACGCCGAAAGTGCACAATGCCGCCGACGAGAACACCAACACCGGAAGATCGACAATGGAGAAGACCGAGAGTTGAGAATCTCGATGCTGAGAACACTGACATGTTAAAGTAAGTGTGCGATAGAGACGGAAGTTAGGGTAGGGTGCGGGTCAGGTAAGTGTGCGATAGTGACAGACTTTAGGTTTAGAGACGGGTTAAGTGAGTTAGGGTTAGGGTGCGGGTAAGGTATGTGTGCGATAGTGACGGACTTGAGGGTTAGGGGCAGATTAAGTGAGTTAGGGTTAGGGTGCAGGTAAGGTTAGTGTGCGATAATGACAGAGTTAAGGGTTAGGGGTGGATTAAGTGAGTTAGGGTTAGGGTGCAGGTAAGGTAAGTGTGCGATAGTGACAGACCTTAGGGTTAGGGTTTGGGTTACGATTAGTGCATAGATAGTTGTGTATGTAAGGTTTAGTGTAGGTTTGTAAGGTTTTTGATGTGCTTGTGTTGTGTGCGTGTTTTTCGGGAAAGGTATTTGCTTTGTTGATTGTCGGGATTTTGCTTTGTCGGCATGTGAGGTTTCGTGTTTTTGAACTTTCTTTTTTTGTCATTTTATTCATGTTGGTTATTTCGTTGTCTGTGTTTTGGTGTGTCTGTGTTATCAGGTAGACCCACAATAACACATAAGCATGACAGCTACATGGTATGCATGCACAAGAGTGCATATTCAATCCAATCAATTATATGGCAATCAGCATGTTGGCAGCATAACACAAGCGGAGCAAACAGACAACACTTATGGACTGGAGGGATGAGGCTTATGGAGCTGAGACTCATAAATGACCTCACAAGCTATCTCCCTGAACAAATCACATAGGCCATGCCATATTCTTAAAGACTGTCCCCATCATGTCTCTCATCTGTGTTTGGAACACATTTGTCACAACTTCCTGGATCTCCTCCTAATAATTCCTTTTATTCTGGTCCAGCAATCATCTCCTCTGGGCAACAGGCATGATTGCACAGGCAGGGGGTGGTCCAGCTTCCTCATCATTGTCATCATCACCGTAATCATTGTTAAGACTCTGGCATTGTCCAGGCATGAGCTTGTCATCATCGTCTGATAGGAGAACATCCAAATACTGCAAGCTCTGTCAAGATTAATTGCAAAATGCAATACAAAAGAAATGCAAATGTTTAACATGCAGAACATTCCCACAAATATCATAGCAGAACTTAATATGAAAATGATGAAAATTTACACAGGGATTGACACGTTTCCATTATGAGCAGAGGTACCTTATAGATGCCTGGCCCTTAATGTCCTATTTATAAACAGGATATCAGTATTATTTTGAGAAAACCTGTATAGGCTTAGAGACATCCACCCAGGTCATTACCATTGTAAAAAGGTATGAATGTTCAAATCTAGAGATTGTACTGTCTGCATGTAATGATTTATACAAACAGCTACTAAGTGCCATTGCTAAATTGAGGAGAAAGTAATATGACAATATTGTGGAAAATAGGCAAGCCATATGACAAACATCTGAGCCAGGCAGCATGATAATTGGCTGTGCACACATCAATATAATGAATACGACATTAAAAAATATTTTATATGTTCAATCACCACAGCCTGTGACATATGAGAATGCAATATATGTTGTACTAACATTATTATATGTGTACAGCAGTATGCATTATCTACCTAAAATTAATAGCAATCAGTACCCCTCAAAATTCAGACATCCTGGTGATGCTTGCTGATTATGAACTGCTGAAAAGAAATGTCTTCTTCACAAGTGTCATTAAACCTAGGCTATAACTCTGTTTTAACCAAAACAGCAAGGTGTTGCAGGGAGATGCAATACCAATGTCACACTGAAGGGCATGCCACATAATCTGCAAACAACAATGCAAATACCAACACAGAGGGCACTCATACATTCAAGGAAAAGAGAAGCTATACACGACATATCAATCACTGGAAAACACAACCACACATGCAAAAACATGCATTATAATTAACAGTCAAATCACTAAAACTTTAATGCAAAACATCCACCTCAAAATATGTGTGAGAGATGCACCAACTCAACTGTTATTTAGGTTGTAGATTACAATTCAAAAACTGTACACTGAAACAATGGCTTAATGCTACATGATAGTCCAACATTTCTGGATTTCAGTCACAGTTGTAAGCACAGCTATAGTGTGATAATTTCACTTACCTTATAGATACATGATGGGTATTCCTGCATTCTAATCAATATATATGTTATTGTGAAAAATACAGGCCTGTAAACAGGATCAGATGCATTACATTTCATGAAACAGAAAAAACAATCAACATACCTGTCTCCCTCCTCTGCTCCTCAAGCTTATGCATCTGCTTGATTTACAGAACTCGGTCACTGGTCGATCTTCATCACCTGAAAACAGAAAAGAGAAAATATGAATGATATTTTCCTCAAATAATACTGATATACACTGCTCAGAACAGTTTCTAAACAATCTGTTAATGACAAGCGTTAGATAATCACCATATGCATTTCTTAATGTTACATATAGATTTTAACATCTTTGGACACAGATTGGAAAATGTGAGTTTCAAACCTGCAGCTTTTACATACCCTCACACCCTAAACTTGAAAGCTACTTCCTTAGCTAATCAAAGTGAAAATGCATCTTTTGAATGTAGTTAAAAGACTTGTTTTTTATTATATCACCCGAAAGGTGGGTGGTCTACTAATATAATATGGATCCTGGCTTAGGATTTCAAAGTATGAACATTTGCTGGTCATGTAGGTAAAGAGTTTGAAAAGCTTCATTCATGTCAGCACTGAGTTCAGAAACATTAACAGTAATGGAAATCATTCATTCCTCAGACAGTGGTACAGTGTCATGTGTCACAGAGCTTCTGTCAAACAGAGCATACATGTTGCTGTACATAAGGGACACAGTAGGGTATGTGTGAGGACCATGATATTTCTTGCCAAAGTGCACATCAGTGAGCAAATGCAAACATCTTCCCTGTTCTGCATTTCAACTGTATGTTTGCACAACCCACTTCCTGAAAAGATGAGGATGATGGTGTTCATAAATTGAACGTAATATTTAATGATAAAACACAACTGTATAGTACTTTTACAAAGTATAGAATGTTAACAAAAGCATTGGTCAGACATATAACAGTCTGCAACAAGCTTTACCGACCCTGCTGTTAAAAAGCTGATGTTAATGGACCATTATGGATTAACGATATGTTTGTAAGAATCTGACCAATAACCAGTTTATTCACAACCATGCTCAAAATACATAATAATCAATAAGTGGAATATGTTTCTCTAAAGAAATGCTAGGGTGAATTAAACCAAGATAATAATTTCAGACATTTTTTCCCTCTGTGGATTGGAACCCACAGCATGTCAAGATAAAGGCATGCTGGCCTGTTTCCTTATAAAGGTAAGCTAACAGTCAGCCCACATTCATGATAAACAAAAATGTACTGCTTTACGAACCCTGTTGTTAGAAAGCTGATGTTAGCAGAGCTTTGTGGATTATAGGCAAATTTAAAGGAATTTGATGACCAACTCCTTTATACAGAACTATGCACAACATAAATATTAATATCAGTTATTGCAATGTGCTTCTATAAAGAAATGCTAGCCAAGGTAGCAATTTCAGACATTTTTCCCCTATGTGGATTAGAACCCACAGCACACCAAAATGTACTGTAAGCATACTGGCTTTCCTTACAGATTAAACTAACAGGGTACAGGGCAGTTTCTTTTAAACAAACAGGCACTTAAGGTATTTATAAGAATTTATACTGAGAATAGATGAATATGGAAACTACAAAAGTTACTGGAGGTTTTAATGGATGAATATGGAAACTGCAAACACTTATTGGAGATTTTATTGTAAAGAAATAACAGCTAGCTACACATAATTGATAGTGTGTGTATGCAGTTGGACTGTCATTTCTTTTTGGTTGAAATAAATCAGATTGTTTACTTTATTATGAGGAATTAAAAAAAAAAGTTATGTATGTTTTTTTTATTCTGATATATAATGCTGCAGTAGGTGATATTGTAGCACTATAACAGAAAACTATGAAGGGAACAATCATCTTTGGCCTAGGTACTGTAGGCATCAGTGAAGGATGAGGAAAGTGGCTGTGTAAAATTATGTTATAGGTTGTAAAACATATGTACATCTACAAAGTTGATAATTATGCATATTATGAACATTATTAAATAAATTGACAGCATGGAAATAGAATCCACTCTTAAAAA
Organism: Protopterus annectens; assembly: GCF_019279795.1. Taxonomy (NCBI): domain Eukaryota; kingdom Metazoa; phylum Chordata; order Ceratodontiformes; family Protopteridae; genus Protopterus; species Protopterus annectens. Next base: position 38,786,360 of record NC_056740.1, read on the forward strand.
GACAGCAGTTACCATGTCCACTTAATTATCCCCATGAGCAAGTTGTCACAAGAGCTGTTAGCTGTATAAAAATATCTGCTATAAATGGCACAGAGATAAGTCTCTAAGTGCTCAGATATATGGATAGTGATAATTGCTGTAGGGATTCTTGGGCTGCCTCCACACCTTGGTGACTCTCTGTCAAATTTCCTCTACCGCCCTCCCATGTAGGTCATCATACTGGTGGCAAACCTGCACTCAAGTGCTGTAGATCCCTGTCTGTCTTCAGTGCTCCCACAAGATCCACTGCCATATAACAATCATGGTGAAGCTTCTTGGCCTGGTGCTCATCCAATGCTTCACACTGGCAAACATGGTCAACATCTGGGTTGTCTCCTCCTCAGTCTAGTTGGGTGCAAAGACAGGTCTTAGCCTCCTCGAAGTAGCCATCATGACCTCCCAATGGAAAATTCCTGTAAAAATGCAAAAACAGACACATGCTCACTCAGATCCCACTCAGTTCACAGTTAGCAATGGTCTGATGTGTAAATACATCAAAATCAATATTTGAAAGTGGTGTTGATGTCATGTTATCAGATTATTGGCAGAGAATGGGCACATGCCACACATGGTACTGTTTCTCAACACCTATTGGGTGTTTATGCAGTACACCTGGGGTTATGGCACATGTAGCCAGTTTACATGGAGGTGCATAAATGGGATTCAAAACCTTGACTCAATGAACCTCATTCATTATGTATGATAGAAGTGGTGCTTAAAGGTTGGTGCAAATTAGGTGCACTTTGTTTTTGTGATTTGGAGTGAGAGGTACACTGGCAATTGGTAGCATTTCCATTTCCAAACATACCTATTTAAATTAACTTTCACTGAAAATGTGATCCTTAATAAAGTTGTTATAAGTTACTGGACTTCTGTTTGATTGACATTTATGCATATAGGTGTTGCTATTTTAATGAATTGATTTCAGTCCCATCTGCAGTTGTATAGACACAATTACAATGCAACTGTTAACAGTATATAAAGGCAGATTTATGGATCTTCTGCAATTCTTAGTGGTAATTCCTTGCTCTCCATGGTGTAACTATGGAATTATATGGATTATGACAAAATGTGTATGTACTGTGTTATGTTAATATTATAGATATTTCTTAATTTGCATTTTCTAACAAAACTGTTGAAAACATTTGCTGTTGCTATTATGGATATTTATTCAATGATGCTTCTTAACAAAGGTGTTCTCGCTAATGGCTCCATATACAAAGGATTCGTACTGGATTTGTACTGTCTATGGCCTGCTCAGTGATCCTGAGGTTTGCCAACGCTTTCTGTGTGCTGTTCAGTTTTTAGTTTGTGTAGTACTTTAAGGTGAAATGTATACAGACTCCTGTTACATGATGCTGCTGCCTTTGGTCTCCCTCCAATGTATATGTAATATGAGAAGTTCTAATCTCACTCATGCTCTCCGGATATTGCAAGTTGTGTTGATTTTGAAAATGTTATATATGAAGGCATTGTTGTTACTTCTTATAAGTCATGTTAGTGTTTGTCCCAGACACAGGAATGCATATTATATATGTTGACATACACTGTCCACAGAAGCAACTGCACAAATGGGATCAAACAAGAACATTACCATGTGCATATCACTGTCTTCAGATGGCCAACCAGCCTAGGGGGTGACAATTTCTCTGACAAGAAAATGAAATCATAATTGATGGTCTCCAGCAACATGGACAGAGACTCATTTGCCATTCTAGCGATGCAGTTTGGAGATATTAAATCTGGACCGACCTCACCAACATAATAAATGCAGTTGTAGGTCACAACTAATCCCACTACACCTGTAGATGACACTGCTCAGACATGATCCTTTGTGCAACCAACAGATTTACATTACAAGAGACTGAGGGATGCCACCAGGTAGAGGCCAACATTGACCCCCTGATAACATCACAATATTTCTGGCCAAACTGCATACAGTAAGATGGGAGTGGCACATATATAGGGGTGGGATTGAAGCTGTACTTCCAGGCAGAACTTGCATGCCTTTATTTCCATAACATGGCTAGATATAGATATAATGGCTGCATATTGCTGTAGGATGCATATTCATGAATTGTTATTTTTGTTGACAGCAGTAAAGTTGAGCACTGTATACAGATCTGCACAGGGTGTGGATGATGAACATAAGTCTAATGACATGTATTCATACCACAGAAGTACAGATAGAGCAGTCCAAACAACATGTGTAATGCTGCTTGCATTAATATTCACAAGTCCATCTACTTCAGGACAAAACCAGGAAATGGCAGGTGAGTGTCTCCATACTGTTACTGTGACCACTACCTGTCATTGCCTCAGCCTCATTTCATAGCACTGCTGTTTACTGTCATATTCATGTTTCCCTAATACTGTACACTATAGGTACAGGCAGACCTGGTATGTTACAGTGAAATGGTCATAGCTTGAATCAATGCGTAGCACACCTGTGATACATTACATTTATGCCAATATTTTTCAACACAGGCCTATCTGGTGTACAGGGGCAACATCCATCATGTGAATATCTACAGCCCCTGTTAATGCATTGCATATGTGATGACATCACTATTGGTTTTGCTAAATACAGACTGCATTGTTTTTCTCATTACTTTCCCACTGTAGGATCCATTGTACAACCCACAATCTCTCCTCAGCAGGAGTCTGTCAGTGGTATACTTTTAACTATGTTTCATACTTGTCATTGCTGTAAAACTTGCTGCTGTCATCCATTACTACCGTGTCCTTCTTCCCATTCCCAGGCCAGTAACCATCAGCCTCATAAAGTGTACAAATTAGTGGTATGTATATGCCAAACCTTCTGAATGTTTTAACTGTGCTCACATTATTAATGGTGGCAGTGATGTGATCACTAATGTTATTTTTCCCTACAATAGTTGAAGTTCAACCCCCTTCAACAGTACAATCTTCCCAAGTGGAGTTGTCAGGTGTGTGTTTTGTTTGCATTCATTACATATGTCATGTATATTGACTTTGCCTAATTCTACACCACATGTAGATTCTGTGAAACATACATACAAATAATAACTTTACATGAGGTCTACTGTATCATTGCAGTGAGATATAGATATATATATCTATATATATATATATGCTAACCATATGATATATATGTATAATATATGCCTATATATCTTGTAGCACATCAACTATTTGTATTGTCCATCATCCCATCAAGCAATCATGATGTACAGGACATTGATGTGTTTGGTTGATCCAAGATGTTGACAGTGATGTTGTTGCAACTGCAGCCAGAGATGTGGAGGGGAACATGCTGGGCCATTCGAAGGATGATGAGATATTGGATGATGAACAGGTTGAGGATTGTTGAACAGATCCTATTTGAGACCACTGCCGATGGCAGTTCCTCTCAACAATTTGAAACAGGGCATCAAGGTGGAAGGCATCAGTCAGATATAAATGCACTTACACATGCCAAAGGTCACATGACACTCCAGCTACATGTGATTGTAGCACAAGTGATTGGATAATAGGAGGGGCTTGTAGGACTCACTAGTAATTTGAACTTCTTGATTCTTCCATCCTCTCTGGTATATAAACCCTCTGTCTGTAAAAGGCTGCGCTTGTATTTATCAGGCTATGGAATGTGACTTGTTACTGAGACTAAAAAGAAATTCCTTAAGATTCCATGAGCAGGATAAGTTATTTCTCACACTTATTTCATTGAATTGCAATTCTGTAACGCTTATAATTGTGCTATACCGTTAACCTACTACATTTTGCACTGTTATAAAGCTTTTTTTTACTGTTTCACTGTATTTATGTACTGTTTTATACTATTTTAACTGTATTGTTCATTGCTAGATACTGTTTCATTACTCTAGTCGCATGTTTACTGAATTACTTAACTGAAAACTGCTTTTTCATACTGAGAGTTGTATTTCCTGTTTGTGAGTGCTCTATCCATGCTTTTCTGTGCATTTTTTATTTTTCTGTGTTCTAGTCAGGTATCATATAACTGATTTGTTTGCATTTAAAAACATTCTCTAGAGTGTCCTTGCTCATTTATCTGTTTAAAACTTTCATTTAGTGGCTACAGCTAGAAGCTGTAATAGTTACCCTCCCCTCCTCCCTATTGTTGTCTTGTTCTTATATTTGGTGGCTTTGCAGTTGCCCGCCCATACTGTATATTTGATCTGGGACACTCCTCTCAGTCTAGTGTAATTAGTTCTTTCTACCCAACAGAGAGAGAGAATGGAATACATTAATTTGATTGAGATAACATTGCTTGATTGGGTATAACACTGAGTGTTATTACCGAATTTCACCTTGCCGAATGGTTGGAATGTCATACAAAATACCGAATGAGACATTTCCGACTGCTTTACCACCTAAGCAAGTACTATCATGGGTCAAAAAGGTGTGGATGTTTTGCTATTTACACAAATAGCATTCGCATTTGAGGGTTTGCCGTACTGCTTTCAAACGTATTCCGATCAACCATCCACCGGCTGATCAAATGAATGTACACCAGAGAGAACATTTGTGAAGACCAACCCATTTAGATTCTTAACCTTGAATTAACTTCTGGTCCAGCTTTCTCCTTTTCCACTTTACTAAAAAAAAAAAAAAATTCTAGGCTTGTTTCCCCCCTTTCCTGTAATGAGTCTAGTCCAGATACAGATTTGCTGTATCCAGGACTGTTTATAAGCTCCTGAGCCCCCAGGCCTTTCTGTGCTGGAGGGAAGCCTTCTAGCTTATCAGTGGGAGTGGTAAGCACTAGGTAACCTAACTACCACATAAAGAGTGGTTTCCAGTCCCAAAAATTGTAGTTATTGGCCATTTGGGCAGTTTTTCCATCTCTCTCTCAACATTCTGATTTAAAAGCCCACATTTGCACTTGTATCCCCCCTTTCCTGTAACTAGTCTAGTTCAGATACAGATTTGCTGTATCCCGGACTGTTTTTAAGCTCCTGAGCTCCCCCAAGCCTTTCTGTGTTGGAGGGAAGAGTTCTAGCTTATCAGTGGGAGTGGTAAGCATTAGGTAGCCTATCTACCACAGGAGGAGTGGTTTCTGGCCCAGATTTGTGGTTTATTGGCATTGTGGGCAGTTTATTCCATCTCTTTCAACTTTCTGGCTTAAAAGCCTGTGTTTGCGCTTGTTTCCCCCCTTTTCTGTAACTAGTCTAGTCCAGATACAGACTTGCTGCACCCAGGTCTGTTTGCAAGCTTCTGAGCAATGCAAGAGCCTGTTTTTCAATGTTACCCTTAGATCTACTAGTTCTCTCCTCTCCTGCACGTATACTAGATTATTAGTCTAGCACTTTACCAGACTTCTTGTAGCAATTATTGTAAGCACATAAGTGCTACCAGCACTAAATGTTCTACAAGGAAACAGCTCTAGTACTTATTATCAATGCCCACCTCGCCAGGCATGTCTAAAGGTCAGTTCCCTGTGCTTTCTCCTTTTAACCTGGTGAACTTGGATATCCTGAGGCAATGTAGCAACTGCCTCATGTACACCGACAACCCTTTCCTCTTACCTTCCAACACTCAGACTTGTGAGAGATGGACTTATATATACAAATTGGAAGCCATGCACACTCCAGCCAAGACCAGAATAGCTGGTCAAGAGGAGAAGGTCAAAACTTGGTACCATACCACATGGACCACATAGCCCTCCAGAACACACACCAGCACTGCCTTCACATAAAAATACATACCACACACCCACCTTTGCGGAGGCTCTCAATAAAAATCTACCCAAGCAGCAGAGCCCTCAAAGGCAGAAACACACTCGACCACAACACAACACTAATCACAGGACACATAAATCTCCTAAACAGTGTGCCACTCAACTAAAGCCCCTAAGGCAAAACAGCATGTTCAACATACTAGTTATAGGTGACTCGATAGTGAGGCACACTGATATCCCATTCACTAGGTTGAATAAGGAGAAAGTAACAGTCAGCTGCCTGTCAGGTGCCAGGATCTAACACATAATGCATGCACTCAGGTGACTCAACAACAGGTACAAATATGACTCAGTCATTGTACATGTGGGTGTGAATGACCTGAGATGTACCTCCATGGACTACATGAAAAGAGACATGGAGGAGCTCTCAGATTATGTAGCCCAGGTGGGTATGACCCTAGCCCTGAGCAGCATCTTACCATCACCCAAAATTATATCACAGTTCAAACAGAAAATGATTGATTTCAACAATTGTCTAAGTTTCTGGTGTCGTTGTCAGGGGATCCAGTATCTGTCTGCCTGGGATGCCATGATTGAAAGACCTCGATGCTTTGCCAGAGATGGCCTGCATCTGTCACCCCTGGTTTTCTGGATACTTCGACAAAGCTCTTGCCACCCCTATAGTGCCTTTTTAGGCAGTGTTCCAAAGACCAAATTACCACCATAACAGCTACAAACAAATGTAATCTGGGGGTCCTGTTGCTCAATGCTAGAAGTCTAAATCTCAAAATGCACTTGCTTGAGGCACTCCTTAAAATGGACAACATCAACATTTGTATTGTAAAAGAGACCTGGTTCAAGGCAGCAGAAAGCACCCCTGCACTACCAGGCTATAACTCATTCCACACCTTTTGGCCCCAGAACTTAGACTGAAGCTCCAAAGGTGATGGTGTCTCCATATTCATAAAGGATGCACACACCTCCAGGCTGGTAGCCCAACATAATGCATCAGAGATACTTCAGGTGCAGCTAACATTGGGTAATACAGCGATTCAGGTCATAGCCTGCTATAGGTCCCCAGCCATGTCCCAAGACTGCACTCCACATTCCTAAGCACCCTGGAGAATATTAGGCTCCAACCTAACACTCTCTTACTAGGCAACTTCAACTACCCCTCCATTAACTGGGTAAACTACTCATGTACCAATACAATTGCCCAACGTTTCATGGAGTTCATTAATTCAAATGCCCTGGACAGGCTTGTTCTTACCCGCACTAGAGGTGGCAACATCCTTGTCCTGGTCATTACTAACATGGGGAACCATTGCTCTATACCAATAGCCAGCTCTTCCCTGTTTAAATCTGACCACAAACTAATCACCTTGGAAATTCACATCACTCCCACCCCCCCCAGCCAAGGTAACCACCATGACAAACTTCTCCAAAGCTAACTTTTGGATACTAAAAACAGAGGTGTCTAACTCCACGGCACCCATGCAAATAGAGAATAGTTGGGTGACTGCAGAATCGTACAACAATGCACTGTATGAACATGTACACAAATGCCTGGATCTCACCATACCCAATAGAACCAAGACACTCTCCTCCAAAAAAAGGAAGCCAATCTGGTGGTCCCCTGCCATAAACAAACTCTACAACAAAAGGAAGAAACTGATGCAGAATAAGGTGAAGTCCCAAGACTAGAAAAACTCCCTTATCTGCCTCAACAAAAAGTTGAGATTCCTCATCAAATCTTCTAAAGCTAGGTATGAAAACACAATTGCAGCGGAAATAAAGACAACCACAAGGCCTTCTTCAGTTATGTATAGAATCTCCACGGCAATACCCAGATTTTCACTGAGCTACTCCACAATGGTACCTCATATACCAAGCCAACAGATATTGCCAATATTCTGGCCGATAGATTCAGTGCCAACTCTATGCCCCCCTCCACCCAAAAGACCAATCACAATACCAGTAGATTGCCAGGCAACCGGTATTACTGCTGCACAGGTTAAAACAGCACTGTCCAAGGCCAAGAATACAGCTTTTATGAGACCTGACAATATCCCTGGTTGTGTTTTCCGTGAACTAAAGAGTGAACTGGCACCTCACCTGTGGGCTCTGTACAATCACAGCCTCAGCTCAGGCATTGTCCATGCCAAATGGTGCACTGCTACAGTTATCCCTTTCAACAAAGAAGGAGCGACTACAGACCCTGGGAACTATCACCTCATTAGCCTGATGAGTCTGATATGCAAAGCTATGGAACACATCATCATGGACCTAATAAACAAGGATATAGGGAATCTCCAAACTGGATTCCACATAGTTCGGTATTGTGAAGGATAGATCACACCTGCTCAACATGGTCGACATCTTTGAGTCAGTCACCAGAGCTGTGGATGAAGGCAAGGTGGTTCATCCAGCCTACCTTGTTCTGGCCAAGGTTTTTGATACCCTTCCCCACTCAGGAATCATAGAAAAAAACACTAAGCTTGGCATCAACCGCTATATCACTAGGTGTGTTGCAAACTGGATCACAGATAGGACCCACAGTGTGAAAGTAGCTGACTCCAAGTTAGACTGCTGATTAGTCATGAGTGGAGTCCCACAGGGTTTGGTCCTGGGTCCTCTTCTGTTTGGTATCTACTTCTCTGAAGTCCAGGCCAACACAAAGGGACTCTGGCTGACAAAGTTCACAGACAATTGCAAGTTGGGAGCTATTATTAACTCTCCAAGTGATGTCAACATCCTACAGAATGGCCTCACTGTGACCAATGGCTAGTGTCAGAACCATGGCCTTAAGCTCAATGCCAAAAAATGAGTCATCATCCCCTTTGGGAAAAACATGGTTCCCATGAATTACCACATTGATGGTAGTCCACTGCACACAGAAGATGTTATAAGAGATCTGGGAACATAGGTTGACAGCAACCTCTCTTTTGATCACCACATTGCCACTGTGGTCAAAAAGTCTTCTATGTGGCACATCTTATTACTAAGGGTTTTGCATCCAGGAAGAAAGAGGTCATTGTCTCCCTCTACTCTTCCCTCATTAGGCCAGTCATCGAGTACAATGCCTCATTTGGCATATACCTCACTAGACACCTGCAACAACTGGAGAAGCCACAAAAGTACCTCACAAAGAGGATCCTAGGCCTTAAACACTTGTCCTATATGGAGAGACTCAAAAAACTCCAACTATTCTCTGTCTCATATCACTTACTTAGAGGCAATCTCTGCTTGACTTACAAAGCCATATCTGACCCAGCTCAGTTAGAAATGCTACATCTAAAGAAATCCCAATCCCTCCACATGACATGGTCCAGGGACCTCAACCTCATTCCCACAATTAACAGAACATGCTGGAGGGACAGGTTCATAACCCAGAGACTGCCCATGCTATGGAAAAGACTTCCCATACATGTCAAGCAGAGCACCTCACTGGCCCTCTTCGAGTGAATTCTTGATGAGTGGATGGGAAACAGAAAATTCACCTCAGGGATAACACCAGTAGCTCTACTCGACAGAGGTTGGGAACTAAGGTCAGATGGCACTATGCCAGGGTAATCCTATGGCTAGGCTTGTAAAGGCCCCAAGGCCATTAGCCTAGTACACACCTATGAACCTACGAAGTACAATAGTGCAAACATGGTGAGGTAATAGCAGCAATGGCCACTCAAAATGAAAGTAGCACATTCGGAAGAATCCCTGGCATCTACAATACTTTAGCAGTACTGTAGTGCTAGCAGGGTTCTGCATGCCCAAACTGTGCTCAGTAGATTGCAAAATGGGAGAGAGGTAGGCCATCTGTCCACAGAACCACTAATGGCCATTTAGTGTCAGTGCTTAACTGCTGGCCCATCTGTTATCATTCTGACAGTCCCAACAAGGGACTACTTATACAGTAATGCTCCTTCACCTCAACATGGTGTTGTCACCCCATCAATCTCCTCTGTGAAGCAACCAGGACAACATGTTTCTATACATGGTTGGGGCAGAGTGCATTGTAGTGTGAAACATCAGTGAGGTCACCCTAGAATGCATTAAAATGTGTCCAATGGTGTCAACAACATAGCTGGCTCATATTATTGAATTGCCACCTTACTGTGATAGATTTTTCTGCAGCTATTAAACATTCTGCATTATATCCTGTGTTTCTTTTTCTCATGTTATTACACTGTACAGATAGGAATGTGCAGCACTGATGTGTGCCCCTTATTGTTTTCCATATAGTGATACAATAATCTGAGTGTGTATACATGTCTGTGTCATTTCTGCCCTGAGTTGATGATCCCTGTTGTGATACATTTGCATATGTTCATATTGTAATATATTATGGTAATGGTGTTATCTGATGCTCAGTATGTACATCTAGTGGTAAGTATTATTAGATGCAATCTGTGCTGCTGTGTTGGGATAACACCTGAACATTAGTGTTTAATTTGTGTACTTATGTATGTGGTGCTTGTCATGATTCAAAGCTGTGGGTCAGAGATTGCCATATTGCCTGGTCCTGTACTTGTGGTTGCACTCTGCATTGTCTATTCCTGTGTCTTCTGCCTCTACATCCTCCTGCTCCTCCTCTGATACCTGTGGGTTATCTTCTTCAGAAATCAGGGAGTTCCTGGGGTAATTTACCCACACATGTAGCTGGAAGACCACCGTGTGCTGTAGTCTGCATGTTATGTAGCATGGCACAAACCGTTATCATTTGTGGAGCCTTCTCAGGTGGGCATTGCAGTGCACCTCTGAATGTGTCCAGACATCTGAACCTAGCTTTTATTACACCTCACATAGTCTATGGTGTCTCTGGTTGTTGAGTGTGCTCTATTGTAGGTCTCCTGTGCAGGGTTGGATGGTTTGCAGTACAGTATCATTAGCGACGGCACAAGCAGATAATTAAATAACCATGCTGAAGTGCACAGGAAAGGAATAGCCCGCACCAGAAAGTCCAATGTTTTAATAAAGCCAAAAGCAAACAGTAATACACATTAACGCATACACTGTAGTACAAAGCATTTTTGTTAGTATTCCAAAGACAAAAGAATTATCTTAACGTTTAAGGTTTTATCTATTTATTTAGTGGTTTTAAATGTTTTTTAAGATGAGAAGTGACATGTTTTGTTAAAGTTTATTCACTCTTTTTAAATCAATGTTTAGTAATTTTAACAGGAAATGAGCTTGTATATAAATTGGAGTGTTAGTTTTCCATCCTTCATCTGATGAAGTCTTTCGAATACTGATGAAAATCCTTTGTACTACAGTTTATGCGTTAATGTGTGTTACTGTGTGTTTTTGGCTTTATTAAAACAGACTTTATGTGAAACAGATGAAACAAATGAGGTAAAAATCTGGATAGTTTAAAAGCATGGCAATGTCAGTGTAAATATAAGGGAATGTGTTACACTCTCTTTCTTACAGCAATCTTTAAGTGCCTAAGAGCTTTACAGCTTTGAAAGCTGGCAAAATACTAACCCCCGGATTCATGAAGCTCGGCGCAAGGCCGGTGTAAGGCTTGCCCCGGCCGTGCGGCGTATATATGGAGTAGTAGCACCATATGCATATTAATGAAGGCGTGCAGCCGCCACAGCAACGTGCATAGGAAACGTGCACGAGTGCATGGGGCGTACTGAAGTTGCGGAGGGAGGCGTGTCAATGTCGGTTGTCGATGAGCAACCTAAACTGCTGAATAGTATAGTCCGCCTGCAGTAATACTCGCACCTATCAGTGTCCGTGGAGACTGAAACGTATACAAAGCATGCAAGATAGTCCCTGCAAACAGAAAATGAAGAAGCAAACACAAATGCACGATAGGGAATAACAGGTCCTTACCCTTGAACAAATGACAGAAAAACCGCGTGCCCGTGGTCCAACGTAGTGTTTATAGTTATACCATGTGGAAGTCAAACATATCATATGCTAGGGTGCCGCCAGGAGGTATGCCCAGCCCAATGGAGAGGGTCACCAGCTGACCCATAATGTGAGGGAGGGCACAGAGATGTGCAGATGTGTCCATAACAAAATACATGAGGAGAATTGTAGATATATGTAGTGACTGTATGTCTGAATCATATCCCACAAGGGATGTAAAAGTCACATACAAAAGGTATGTCTGTATCCCACATAACAAATGTGATAGGGAATAGGATACACATGTAAACGAATCAGGAGCATAGAAACAGCTACGACAATAAGGACACATGTAGGCCGAAAGGAACAGTATGACCCGTACCATCGACTAAGAATACCACCTGTCCCACTTTGCGAGCGACAGTACCGCTGTGGCCAGATGTGTCCTGACACAAGCATGTAAACATGGCAAATGTGCAGAGATCATAGGACATAATTATCCCTCAGACGTCATGTAATAGTGGCATTAAACAGTTAATCCCCACATGTATATGACATAAATATCATAACAAAAAGAATAAGCCACTGAAATTCTACAAGACTAAAGCTTAGATATAGGCAAGAGTTGTAAGTTCTATCTGCCGAACTGACCATGGGTATGTGTCGGCATAGAAAATGTGTTGTGCCCACCGCAAATGTTACATTGTGGCCAACTGAAAAGGTGGAAACAGTACCGTAGACTGTGGGGAGGCATTGTCCACAACAGTCGGATATGTGGAAGGAATAGCATGGACATCGGAAAAGGTGCCATCCCCCCAATGAGCACAACAGGTCTGCAATTCCCGGGAGTCATCGGTAGAAGCCAAACTAGTATGTGACACAGCCGAACGGGTAGTACCCGGGTATACCAACTAAGTAACGAAAGTGAAGTATGGGCATGTACCTATGTGTGTGAGGTATAGCACGTGGGAAGCAAACATGGCAGGGTAGTCCACACAACCATAAAGGTACCCGACACCTGTAGGGCAGTCAATGTGCTACTCTGGCCGTGTCATGGCCCAACAACAAAAGTAGTGAGCTATCGGATGTGAGTAATTTGCATGTGAGGGGTGGATGGGTAATGGTAAAACCCGCAAAGGTGACACTGTATCATATGCAGAAAAGGTGAACCAGAGGTATAGGCGGGGGCAGCGGGTGAAGTGGACATAAACACAAACACATGGAGAAACAGCTGCAAGACAAGCAGACAGGCCATAGTGTAGAACACAATCCCACAAACATATGTATCATGTAAATGTGCGATCAAAATGTATAGATATGTCACCGTCACATACCCACAGGTTGGTCCTGATGGAACTGGCCATAACAAATGCAACACACCTGGCTGCATAATGGGCTACCCAGCATACCCTCCACATCATACAACCCAGCCCCGTAACAGAACGTCCACCAAATCCACCCGTACATGGCCCACTGGTCTGTTGCAGACACAGCTACACATACCAACCCCTACGCATATGTAGTAGGTATTGTCACCCTAGGCAGTGTCAGGATAGCAAACCATGTATTCCCTGCATGTTAAAAACCCTGCACATTTTCATAAAGCCAAAATACATTTCGATATTGTTTCTGTGTGGAAAGGTCCAATTTCTGGAATATCCCTTACAGGATAAGTAACCTGTGTAAATAGTAGAATGTGTATGACGACAAGATGTCCAATCCTGTACATATCTGGACACAAGTCAGAATGTTAAGTACAGGTCCAAGACACTGTCCAGACCTGAGTGGTCATGCATAACCCAGTACCCAGGATAAAACCCCTTCCCGTGACGCACGTGTCCCCATACAAATATGCAGGAGAATATATTGCACACTCGCATAGTGGCAAATGGCAGAAGGGTGAGGAAGACACCCGACATTAACAGGAGAACCCTGATGAAGTGTGAGGGATACCTAGTGTGTGCCGGCATGACCGACCATACCTGACAACCTGTGTGAGCTAGATATCTGGACAGAGCTGTGACTACAAGTGAGACAAAGGTACAACAGCAGGTACAATATGAAAAGATAGCTGTTAGAAGTTATTCATGTATGTGCAGTGTGAGTATCCGGGAAGTCCACTGGGCGAAGAAGTGCCCAGTAACAGCGGAGGCCCAGGTAGTAAAGCTCCACAAGCAATACACGGAAATAAAGGCTACATAATGTTAAAGGTAAAATACAAGAGTAAAAGGCATACAGTCAGGAAATACACATGCATAACATGTGCATAATAAGACAGTGCAAATCCAGAGTTTGTAGTGGTAATACAGAAATGTACAACAATGACATACTGGGAGTCAAGTGAGTGTCAGCTAAGTCTGGTTAAGCTGAAGGGTAGAAAGGAGCAGGAGTATGGAGAGCTCAGAGGAGTGAGATCCGTAGAATGTATAACAGGTGCAAGCAGGAATATATCCATGTGGATGGATAAACATAGATATATCATAGAATGACAGTTTGCACAATGGCATTAATGTCCAGAGTATGAAGTCTGAAACTCAACTGTCTGCCAGCACATCCTGACATATTTCCCTAATGCCGAGCTACTGCTGTGCCAGAACACAACAGCGTATTACAGAGGTTCGTACCATATCACTCAACTGTCCAGATATTTGCAGAATGACCAGAGTGTTGGCTCATAGTGTTGTGTGCCTCCAACAAACTGCATCTGTCTGGTAAATAGGTGTGGATTGATGTCACGAAATAATAAACATTACATATAGCACTCCACATCCCGCAGAAGGGTCATGACAATGCAAAACCTATAGTATTCTATCAACATTATAAGCTTGTAAGGAAACTAGTTAAAATGTGTCCGTCTTACTCTCCCCATCATGTAGGGTTTGCGCAGATTTGTTGCTCAAAGAGGTCGAGAGGTATGGTCCGTACATATGTACAGTAACAAGCCATGACATTTGTGTAATGTACAACTGCATACCTGTAGTCACAACATGTCCAAGCAAATAATCCCCGTATGAATGAATACAGGTAATAGTCAAATGTGAATGGGAACCCCCCCTCACCGTGGAGTATGGACCATAACAACCCCACCCATAATATGTACAGCTAACAGAATAAACTCCTGATAGGTGCCCAAACACGTGTCTATAAATACAGGTAAAATGTTCATAATAGGGAGATGCTCCCTGTCCACATGCTTCATCTGACATTTGAATTCGGCCAGGGAAGTTCCGTTCACCAGGCGGACAAGCCCATACCCAGATCACTACATGAACACCCTGACAATCAGAAACGTGTATGTGATACGACTATATGCCCTGGTGTTCTGCATATCCTTGGAGTGATTAACAATGCAGCTGGGGTCCACAGCAGTAGGCAATACGGAATGTGTAATATGTAGTACCACGTTTCCCACAGCAGGGGAATGGATGCCTGTGTTGTAAGTGAAGTGGTGAGGCGTATGTTGATGTAGCTAAGTACTATGGGTATGCATATCAATGAGGCAGAACAGCAACAGAATACTATTTCCGGCATCCGTCCAACGTGAATGCAGTCCCGGTTGACCTACGACCACTGCAGATATCCCTGTAAAGTGTAATGAATGCGTTTGTGCTGTAAACACACTTAAATATGTAAAGATGAACCGTGTGTTTCACACCAGTCTATAAAGTGGACTACAGATAAGTAAGTGTTATGGTCAAACGTATGAAAGGCCGCGCAAGCACACATTTATTAAACAGATGTAACCCACAACATGTAAATGCAAGTGCGCCTGTGCGTGTGTGATCCGCTCACAGCATAGTAAATGAATGCTGTTTCCCCCATGTTAGATATACATGGCTCAAACCTGTTAACCCCGTAAAGTATGAAACCGGACAAAGGCATGCAAACTACCGGTACAAATAGGGACAAACCCCTGATATGTGCCAGAACAAACATAGAAAGTGGATAGAATAACGGGTGTGTTAGTAGCATGGATTCTCTGAAGGGTATGCAGTCGTAACCTGAACTGCTTGCCATTATTTCCTAATGTAAGTCTTTAATGAAATGCCTCTACATTGCCAGATAGACACAAGGTTATGAAAAACACACCGAAGATAAGGAGGCAACCAGCTGTTCATTCTGCGACAATCTGTACAGTGGAAAGGTATGCTATGGATATAGATATATGTGTATACACATAATCCACAGACGTAAACCAAAGCAAATTATGAAATGAGGACTGTACATGTATATATGTATACACAACAAACATATGTCCCGTAGATATGACATATGTACATAAATAGGCCACGGCATAGCTAATATGGGTAGACAAACAGACATGCACGAAAGGTGAATAAACTGCTGCTTTCCAAACCATTGCCCAGAAAGTGACAGTCCAGCAAGTTCTACACTTTAAACATGCATATAGGTGTCCATTGCAGGACCCCAAAAATTGATCCATACGTAGTGTCAACCGTCATTGATGCAAAATAAGTGACCTCAGCAAGTACGATATAGCTGTACATGCAACAGTAGCAGGTGCAAGGGTAATGACACATGTGTCGATAGAATGTATAACGTACAAACTGATATCCAGAGAGTGGGGAGTGCATATAATTGTCTCCACACTTTAGTACCGCTCACATTAAACATGTGTAATGGATACTGTGGAGGGGTGTCAGGTATGGGGATCATGGGTATGCAGAAATGGGCCTATGTGTTGTTTGGCAGAGATTTATTAGGTCTGCCCCGTGGGAGTGATGTGGGCATAGCACACGCCTATATTCTCAATAATGGGGCAAACCATCCACTGGATATTGCGTAAACCATTGTGGGAATATTTAGGGCCCTATATCAGTGTCATGTAGCAATTATCATGGATGGACATGCGTACGACCAAGATGGTAACTATACCTGGCAAACTGTCAGAATAAGACAGCTGCACTAAGGCATAGTACATGAAATACAAATAGGGACTATATTAAATATACCCCAGACAAAGTCAGAACGTTGATAGAATACTGGCGTAGCCAGGAATACGAATGTTATGAGTGTTACTAATCATGACATAGAAATGCCAGTCACTATTATCTAACCGCACAGTTCGTAATGCCTTGCCAGTAATTTACCAGAAAGGCACATTACTATGACAAATGTAAAAAGAGCAAAGGTCAAACGTCAGGGTGTTTACCCATAATGTGTACAGGTTAGGGGTATGAAGGCAACCTGTCCAAAATACATGTACAGAACTAGTGATACTAGGTTGACAGGTGAGAAGAAAGACGTCAGGACAAATGACAAAACATGTGCAAGTCATATGCATGTACTCCGACAAATGTGAATGACAACGTATGCCCTGTGAAAGTCAATGTGGAAGGTTAATAGACTCAAAAGAAATGTGTCCCTCAGGGTGTCATGCAGTGTCACCGTTACAATGTCCAGTCCCCCATACTCGTATGTGAGCTCTGCCACTGACGGAAAGCGCAAATACCGGCATACACATACGGTACATGATAGACTAATTAGTGTGGATAAGCAGCTGTTGGCCTGTGTGAGGAATACAACCCTCTGGGTGGGTGTGTCCTGCAATATAAATGTAATGGCATGTGGCCTGTGATGCCGCAATACAGTGTGTGTATTGATGTCACAAAGTTGATATTTTGTATCAGACACATACTCCGCAACTGTGCAGAATTACGCAGAATGTGCAGAGTTCTGCCTCATATGTTTGGTGTGTTCCACGTAAAATCAGTACCATTCTGCCAAATTCCTGAGAACTGAAGTCATGAAATAATGACAAACATGTGAGTTTAAGACACCAAATCCATCAGAAAAGTCATACTAATGCAAAACCTATTATTGTGTCAACTATCTACATTTGTAAGAGCAATATGTAAACACTGCCCCTATGTGTCCCACTATCAGTTAAGGCTTTGTCCAGAAGTTTGCTCTAGGAGGTGGAGTAGTATGATCAGAAACAGATACATGTGTGAGGAAACAACATTATCGACTGCAAGATAACGCAGAATATATGAAAAGCGCTGCAGTAGGACATTCAGTACTGTCCGCAGGTATGTGCTGACATGTCAAATGACACAGCAGTCTACATGAAGTACCTATAGGGCTGTCACCTTTACAAATGATGATAGTGGGACATGCACACAGCACAAATAGACATACACACAGCAAAGCTAGGCCATGATACATGAAGCCTCCGGCGTGTACGAGTAGAGTGAGAGTACAGCAAGGATAAATGTCTGCCAAGCTATACAGCAAATGCCTGTAAGGGCGTGTAACACCGCCCGTAACATGAACGTTGCATGGACAATGTTGAGATTTGCAACATACCCCATTTGTATGTGAAAGCTATGCAAATATGCGATACATGAAACAGTCAGCTGTCCATGCAAGAGCAGAGTTATGGGCAGAAAATATATATATATATATATATATATATATATATATATATATATATATATATATATATATATATATATATACACATACACACACACACACACACACACACACACACACACACACACACGGCAGGGTTGTGAGCAGAACACGAACGTAACCACTGTACCACACAACAGCATTACGCATTGACAGAATGTGCAGCCGTGAGTAGTAGATCACGGAAATCACACAGGCATACATCTAGCCTGTACACAGCGGCATCAAAGGCAAAGACGCCGCACAGATGTTATGGTGAGTGAATACTGTAAAAGCAATGTACTGTTGTCATGCAGCTGGAAACACACACACACACACACACTTGGCAGGGCTGGGAATCGAATTTACACCTAACTACCCTATTACTACAGCATGACGCATTTACAGAACGCGCTACCAAGATTACTAAACAAAGCAGACCCACAGGCATTCTTCTAGGTGCGTGTCAACATCCGCAAAGGCAAAGACGTCAGCAGGATATATCTGTGGTGCGAAGCGTCTAAAATTATAACCTGAGTCCCCAGGTGGACGGGAGCATGCGCACACACACACACACACACACACACACACACACACACACACACACATGCTTGGCAGGGCTGGGAATCGAACGTACACCTAACTACCCTAACACACTACAGCATGACGCATTTACAGAACGCGCTACCGAGATTACTAAACACAGCAGACCCACAGGCATTCTTCTAGGTGCGTGTCAACATCCGCAAAGGCAGACGTCAGCAGGATATATCTGTAGTGCGAAGCATCTAAAAGCATAACCTGAGTCCCCAGGTGGACGGGAGCATGCACACACACACACACACACACACACACACACACACACACACACACACACACACACACACACATGGCAGGGCTGGGAATCGAACTTACACCTAACTACCCTATCACACTACAGCATGATGTATTTACAGAATGCGCTACCGAGATTACTAAACACAGCAGTCCCACAGGCATCCTTCTAGGTGCATGTCGACATCCGCAAAGGCAAAGACATCAGCAGGATATATCTGTGGTGTGAAGCATCTAAAAGCATAACCTGAGTCCCCAGGTGGACGGGAGCATGCACACACACACACACACACACACACACACACACACACACACACACTTGGCAGGGCTGGGAATCGAACGTACACCTAACTACCCTAACACACTACAGCATGACGCATTTACAGAACGCGCTACCGAGATTAGTAAACACAGCAGACCCACAGGCATTCTTCTAGGTGCGTGTCAACATCCGCAAAGGCAAAGACGTCAGCAGGATATATCTGTGGTGCGAAGCATCTAAAAGCATAACCTGAGTCCCCAGGTGGACGGGAGCATGCACACACACACACACACACACACACACACACACACACACACACACACACACACACACACACACACACACACACACACACACACTTGGCAGGGCTGGGAATCGAACTTACACCTAACTACCCTATCACACTACAGCATGACGCATTTACAGAACACGCTACCGAGATTACTAAACACAGCAGTCCGACAGGCATTCCTCTAGGTGTGTGTCAACATCAGCAAATGCCAGGACGTCGGCAGGGATTGTATAGAGAGTGTACGATCAGACATAGTACTGTCCCATGGTAGACGTATACAACCACACGGCAGTGGTGTACTCGGGGCAACTATACATGTATGGAGCAGCATTACAACTACAATACATAGACACAGTATGCACCACAGACAGTACACCCTTCCAGATAGTCACCCAGTGTGTACTCGGTAGGCATCCATCCTGACGCTGAACATGGAAATCCATTGCCTGGATGACCACCATGGCAATACAGGATGTCAACGACCATGCCCATACATAGAGTGACATCACCGACACAAGGTGTCACTGGCCATTGCCGCACACCTGGTAATATACGTCAGTTCGGACTGTACTGTGTGTTGATCTACACAACGGCGTACTGGGCATGCTCACACACTTAGCTGTCGCAAAGGGCCGTCTTGCATGCAGATGGAGTGTAAACACGGAAGTTCTCAGTTTGGACTGTACCGTGTGTCCATCTACACAACTGCATACATGGACTGTACTGTGTGTCCATCTACACAACAGCATACTGGGCATGCTCACACACTTAGCTGTTGCAAAGGCCTGTCGTGCATGCAGATGGAGTGTACACACAGAAGGGCACAGTACAGAAGGGCATAGTAAGGTATAACTGTCCTCATGCACAGGGCGGTCACACATGCAGTGACCTGTACACACACAGCTGCCATCACAGCTGTCACAGGTGCAGGTCACACACATACACACTGTAGTGTACACTGTAGCTGTCAAGTCATCACCATGTCGTCGGTGCAGCACTACACAGCCTTACAGTACCACAACACCATGTGAAACATGACCACTGGGCTGTACAGAGGTGTACACCAGCTGTGCAGAGTACACATGTACCAACAGGGATCCAACAGGTGTTATGCATTGCAATGATACCAGTATACATGAACAGGTCAGCTCAAGACATACCACGGCCCTTACACAGCTGTGACACATGACTGTTGCTGTACACCAATGAACACACATCTGGATATATCATACATGTGATTGTGTGGATGTGTGCATGGACTGCACACACAACACATACATACATAACCTTTGATGTACCTCGTGCATAACAGTGGCCTAATCAATGCTACACACGCAAATGGAAGGTGGGACCATGTCTGTTGAATGCACACACTACAGGGGGTAGCAATGTTGACCGGGACACATACCCTTGTACTGGTCGCCTGTGACACCCGTGATATCATACCACAGTTCATGTGTTATGTATGTCAACACACATGTCCAGCAATAGCAATGCATACAAACATGGCAACAGGAGACACATGTGACATCTATACTGTGCATGCAGCAACCATGCATGTGCAGTGGCTGATGTCTGTAACATAGTTGCACCTAACTACGACATGCAGTCTCAATGCAGACCCATCATTGACACCTGTATACGGTGATATACAAACTGCACGTATGGAGGGATGTGTGTACATACAGTGGTGAACCACCTGTGTAGATGTATGTGTGCAGGGGGTGGCTCACAGTTGTGTCACACACCATCCTATCATGCCATGTGCAAACAGTACGCTATGTCGCTGTTACGTGACGGTGCTGACATAATGCATGCACAGCGGTCAGGTGTTACCAACTATACGTCACATAGCACCTGTAACACCTACAACCTCCCATGTGCATATAGCAGCACATTTGCCAGATATAGTGTTGGTACACATAATGCAATCATTACTGCTGCATGTCTATCAAACGTGTCATCATATGGCAGGTGTATCATTTCCAGCACTGCCATGTGTGTCTGAATGTGTGACCAGAGATGCCACATATCGCGGGGAATATGTCCCAGTTGTTACACATCCCTGTACACTGTTGTAGAGATCTGTACATACGTCAGTGTGGGAAGCATGACGTCAGCCGGTGTGGTGCATCACACACATCGGCTGTCCGTATACACATGTGTGGTCACCACAGTGTGTGTGTGTGTGTGTCTGTATGTATGTCTGGTGCTTGGTGTGAGGGTGTATGCTAATATACAGTGAGAAATGATCACTAACACCACGTGGTGACTAACCCGTAATAGTGATACAGTGCACTACCCTGTTGATGCCATAGATCCCAGCCATACTGGCTACCTGTGCATGGTGCATAGTACAGTGAGAGTGATGACCACATAGGCAAGGGTCCCCACCTGCACACTATGGGGGTGTGTGTTATAGTGGTGTACACCCTGTGAATGTGGCCATGTTCCCGTACTGTTACAGGGTCCTACTGCTGCACAGTGTGGCCTCCAGCTACTAAGTGACACCTCACATCATCATTGGCCAGACTGCTGTGTACAACCCCTGCACCATGTCACCATACCTGTAATGTGTCCTGCTATGTATGTCACGTCTCTGTCCCGTGTAGCCTGTGGCACTGACCACATGCATCAGGTGCAGTATATGTGTGGACATCTGTGTCATGTTGGTGTTTCCAACAGTCAGGTTGAGGGTACATGTAGCATGCTGATATTGCCAGATGTGCCTGTGAGTAATCCACAGTTACACGTGGGAGAATGCAAACACTGCTACCTGTAGGCACATGCAAGTACACCATAGGAGGGAAACAGGGTATCACAACCAATATGGTGCTACAGATGTAACCAAGACACATACCGTGAACACATCACAATGTATGCTGCACCTGCACTACATGGTATGACCGGTGCATGTCGACAGTGCACAACCTATGTCATATACACATCTCTCTGTATTCACACACAACCACTGCAACATACACATCCCTCACTATGCATACACAGGTAATATTACATATACCTCTCAGTATTCTGTTCACCCTGTGCATCAGAATAATTGTGCATAACCCTGCACTGATGGTGTGGATGACAGGGATGTGGCACCGGATTCATCATATGCACAGGGTGATATGTTTTCCAGGTGCATAGGCTGCACCAATGGATAACATCATGTGTGTGTGTATGGGCCGGTGAGTTGATTGGACATGTCTGTTCAGAATGCATGTGGATGTTGTGGAGCCCTACAGTTGTGTTTGCTGTGTGCGTGTATGTGTGTACACAGTTCTGCCATTTGTGAGGCCTACATGGGGTATAATTGACAGCCCCAGATTGTACAGACCAGGTTGTACAGCTCACTGTATCCATCCACGGCCATGTGACCTGTGCCTGCCTGGGGTTGCACGGGCACTACCAGGTGGAGGTACAGAGTGGCCACTGTCCGATGACACATGTCCGCTGGAACCGTGTCCCCACTGGGAACATCCAGGGCCACATCCATGTGGCCTGCTGTGTCCTGGTGTTGACAGTGCAGCACCAGCTGCACTGCTACTGCTACCGGCACTATGGGAGTGGGCATGTGAGGTGGCATGCTCACGTCGACCTACAGTAGGTGGTGGTGCTGGCGTACGTCCACGTGGCCTACGCCTCACTCCTACCAGATGTTCCAGCACAGACAGATCCCGCTCGCGGATTGCCATGCCTCGGTCAAGGATTCTGACCATTTCACCCAATCACCTATCCAGAACATCAGCAATCTGCTGTTGAGCATTTGACAATGCCTAGATGTTGTCATTTAGGGTATGGATAGCAGCCCTCTGCAGCCTCTGCCCTTCTCTGTTCTGCCATTCAGCACGTGCCTGTGCCGCCATTACAGTCTGGAACATGTGTCTGGTGATACCAGCTGCTGCGCTCTGTCCTGCAGGTGCATGTCTGCCAGAGGTCCTCCTACAAGCAGCACTGGCCACATGCCTGTGTGGCACATCTGCAGTCATTACACTGACACCATGGTGTGTAGACACACCTTCTGTAGCCACCACACGTTCCTGTTCCACGCTAACAGATGCTGACTGTCCTTCCTCTATGGCCACTGGTGATGCGGTATGTGTTGGCAGCAGAACTGTGTGCGGGAAAGAGGGGGACATAGCTGGGATAGTAACTATAGGCACAGATTCAGCCCCTGACAACCCTGCCTGTACCTCATGCATATGTTCATCACCACTAGTATCTGTGGGTCACTAACATCAGATGGACCGCAGGAGGGTAACACACCTACATCACCTGTGAATGCAAAGACATACTGTAAAGTACAATAGTGTCAAATAAATTGTTAAATCAGACTGTAAAAATCATTAGGCTTTTCGAAATGACAGTCAATAACACAGGAAGCTCAAGTTCAAAACGTTTTACTAGTGTACACCAGGAGACAAAAAACTATACAAGTATAGAGTTTTGACTGACTCTATACAGGAAATAACTCTGTTTATATAGTATTTACAAACAGCTTTTGCCCACCTTACTGACGTGGTCAGTCACAGGGCATTTACATCACTATAGTCCACAATATTCTATTCATAAGAAGGTGCTGAGGTAATGCTTTTTTAAAAGTTTCCCATGAGAATAACACAGCCTTGCGAGGCACCTGGTCAGTTACAAGATCTTCCTGTCTTCCAAGGTTTTCAGGCCTGCTCGAATACAATAGTCAGTTCATTTCTTAATCGTTCCTTTGTCTCTCTGGTAAGCA